>NW_007260100.1:434001-498096 GCF_000164805.1 Carlito syrichta
TGTCAGACCTGGAAGCAACCATGCTGCCCATCAAAAGAGGACTGGATTAAAAAAATGTGGTACATATACACGATGGAATACTATGCAGCCATAAAAAAGAACAAAATCATGAATTTCACAGCAACCTGGATGGAACTAGAGTCTATAATACTGAGTGACCTCTCACAAAAACAAAGATCCAAGTATCACATGTTCTCACTCATATAATGGACCTTGAACATCCAATCTAATACTATAAGAAAACGACTGACAGTAGTGGGAAACTATGGGGCGGGAGAGGGAGATGGGATTAACGGTAGCAAATATCTGTCTGGGGATGGGGAAGCACCTCTTATCAATAGGGTGCCTGAATGAAACGTATTTGTATACCTAACCCTTAACTGTACCCCACAACAATGTTCATAATAAAGAATATTGATTATAAAAAAATATATATATATACAGAATTAAAGTATCCTAGGACTAGTGATGTTTTGAGATCACTATAAAAGCACGTGATTTTTAACGTTTGAAGTCTTTAATACTATAAGAATGTTTGATATCTCATTGCTATTCTTTGAATTCTCTATTATCTAAGCCTGTGGTTGTGATCCCTAAGGAACGCTTTTAAAAACAAGGCCAAAGGCAATGATAGCCACTGGTCAATAGCTACTTATCATGGCAAAATTATGATTATTTGTGAAAACCTGTCTAAACAACTATTTTAAACTCATTTTACTCTAGTAGTTCTCAAAACAACAGTGTCCACTCATGGAATTCTAATCATTTTTTGAACCTTGGATTTAAGCCAAGTTGTATAATACAAAGAAAATAGGATTTACAAAAGCAAAACTGTGAACTGTAGACATTTAGGGCATCTAATTTTAATTTTAAACAATATGTTCATTTGAAAAAGGGGAAATTAGACTACATTTTAGTGAAAAAAATAAAAAAATATGAAGTCATACAAAATGAACATTAGCTATGCCTGAGTGGGTTGAGATCCTGTTATTTAACAAAATCATCTTTTTTTGCAACAAAATAATCTTAATATATCTTTCATGTTACAGCATTTTCATTCTATATGTACTTGGTTAATAAAGTTGCCCATAGTGGAGTTTAAGGCATATTGAAAGATAAGAACAGTTTTCTTGACTATTTCATTGACTGGGTTAAAATTTCTGAATGATTCTAGAAGTAATTTCAATATAACTTAAATACTTTATTCTTTTATAAACAAAGGGAATGACTATTGGACTGTCAGTTCTTTATATACAGTTACCTTCAGCTGGGTGTGGCTTGAAAATTAGAGTAAATCAAAATGTTATCATAAAGGAAAGACATTGTGCTCTTAGAAAGATCCTTTGAAGAACACTTTTGATGATTTTAAAATAAATATATTAAAAAGTCATTTTTCCTTTAGTAATAGCAATGACTATTGTGGTTGTCAACTTGACTACTTGCCATGTTTCATAAGATTATGACTTTCAAGTGTAATTGTTATCCAATCTCATTAGACCGTGCATCACTCTAGATTGGTCAGTCTAGTAAAATTTACAACTATTAGAACTTTAGTTATTCAGGTAATTTTTTTATCTGTTATTTCTGCAGTGAGCTCATTTAATTTTTCTATACATTGCACCATTAAAACAAAGGGAGTCTTTTTTTTTTACTTTTAATTTTTTTTATTTTAGGATGTGGAGTGAAATTCAGGGTTAGGTATACAAATGTTTGTTATGCAGGTATCCTTGTTGATGAGGTGTGCCTCCCCTTCCCCAGGCAGATTCCCACTATTGCCATTTCTTATAGTATTATGATAATTGTTCAAGGTTCGCTTATGAGTGAGAACATGTGATACTCTGTTCTTTGTTTCTGTGAAAGATCACTCAGTATTATAGACTCTAAGTCCATCCAGGTTGCTGTGAAGTTCATGATTTTGTTCTTCTTTATGACTGTGTAATATTCCATCGTGTATATGTACCACATTTTTTTATCCAGTCCTCTTTTGATGGATAGCACAGTTGGTTCCATGTTCTTGCTACTGTGAATGATGCTGTGATAAATGTACATGTGCAGGTTATAGAGTGATTTGTGTTCTTCCAGGTATATTCCCAGTAGGTGGAATGTGGGGTTGTATGGAAGATCGATTTCTAGATCTTTTAGGAATCGCCACACTGTTTTCCATAGAGGCTGTAACAAAGGGAGTCTGAACAGACTAGCAATATTTTGATGAATTCTATAGCATGTTGCAAAAATTTCCAAGACACAGACTTCTATGAATACATTATCTTAGCAAAAATACAACGTGTTTATTTGTTGTTTTTCCTCTAAAAAAGAAAATCATACTGCATTTGTGATCTCCTTAACAAAGATTAGATGGATTAAAATAATAAATATCATTATTGCTTTAAAATTGTCATATATTTAACATTACAGAAGCAGCATGATTGTGGCCATATGAATCAGTGATGAAATTTAGCAGCATGAATTTGGGAGCAAGAGCCTAACAGTCTGTTTGATGGGGAAAAAAAAAAGTTAGCTTTACGTTTCTCATATTTTTTGATGGTTCCATTACCTACAACCCTGTTTTTATATTAGAAGAGGTAAACTGCCAACACTTGAGCACAATGGTAGCTGTCAAATTTCTGTACAGGAAGAGTTTAGGGATTTGACTTCCTGCTTCAGTTTCATAACAGACAGCCACATGGGTTTAGTGGCTGGCTTATTTGGGAGATGGGCTAATGGAGGTTATAGAGGGCTAAAGCCACGCTTTAGCACCACCATTCCTTGTAGTTTCAATCATTTTAGCTGTTTCAAATTATAGAGTTATTTTCTGAAGAAAGCAAAAGTAAATCTTCTGTACTAAGAAAGCAAATAGTATTTTTTAAATGAGGCCGGAGACAAAGCTAACGTACTTAAAAGACCACATCTTTGATTTTCTTTAATTATGTGTATGCAAATGGTTGCTACTGTTGTACAATTTTCTTTTTTCTTTTTTTTTTTTTGAGTTGGAGTCTCACTCTGTCGCCCAGACTTGAGTGTAGTGGCCACTCCCGGCCACCGCAGTCTCGACCTGCTGGGTTCCGGCGACCCTTCCACCTCAGCCTTCCAAGTAGCCAGAATTACAAGCGTGCGCTACCACGCCCGGCTGATTTTTTGATTTATTGTAGAGATGAGGTCTCGCTGCTCAGGCGGGTTTCGAACCAGCGGGCTCAGGCAATCCACTCACCTCAGCCTCCCAAAGGCTCGGGATTACAGGCTGAGCCACAGACCCCGGCTATGTTGTGCAACTTTCAAATGGCTCATTCCTAGTCCTCACAGCAGTCTTAGCAGGAGTTTTTATATGGCGACCTGTTTAGCAATTGAAGTTAACCTTAGGTGCTTTAAAGCTGAATTGAAGAAATATCTAAATTTTATCATGTTTTGGGAGAAATGTATGATATTCTTCAAATTAGTGAGATTTTACTATATATTTTATTCCAGTGCTGCTGTAGGTACTTGGTAAAGGAGTAATTAATGTTGCACATTAGGTAAGAAGGAGCAATTGATTTTTGGTTCTATTTGGCTTATCTTTTCTGCTTAAGTGCTGATATTTAATTTGTAGGGAAACTGCTAAACAGGTCTATATTTTTATGTTTATCCTCTTCCTTGAACTAATGAAATAAACACATATATTGATTTCAGAATGGGCTTTATTAATGTAGTTAATATGCCTTACTAATGTTATTCCATGTACTTGGATTAGTACCGTTATTGTTTATGAATCAACATTTTTATTTCAGTTCAAAAGAATATAGAAGCTTCAGAAGAAAAGAAGACAGTTCCTACAAAGAAGAAAGTGAAAGAATTGAGAGTTTTTGATCCCAAAACAGCCCAGAATCTGTGTATGTAATATTTACTGTGTGGGAAATGGTGGCGGTAGTGGTAGTTGGTGAGTGTATTTAAACAAAGTTGTGACTTCTTTGAACTGATGCTAAATATTTATATAAATTTATAATATTTATATATTTAGCATCTACTATTCTGTGTAAACATGATTTGGGGTACCTTTTTACCACTTAACCAGTATGGAGAAAATTATAATTTAACTTTGGTCAGGCCAGATGAAATTTATGAATAATAAAACTCTGAAAAATATTGATAATAAAACACTATTAGAGGACATGGTGAAACATAAGGCAGAATTGAAAAAAGTGTTTTGTTTTTCCTTCTGCCTAGCCCTTGGATTGATATTTTTAAAGTATTCATTGGAAACATTGGACAGATCCTTTTACTGCTACTCCTTTAAAGCAATTGTGTATGATCTAGTTAAATTGTTTACCACTGCACTTTAAAACTGGTTAGTGAAGCTTGAAGCCTTTACAAACCAGTCAAGCCATTAAGTATGCTTTTGCTAGTAGCTGGACAGTTAAACCCATCTTCATTTTAATAGGTCTTTAAGTTTTACTTTGACTTGTTCTTCCTTGTGAGTTAAACTCAGAATTATTTCTGTCACTACAGTAGATTGTGTTTAGATTCTGATGATACTAAAACACCACGCCTGAGAAATTTCAGAACATCAAGCATTTCTAATTGCACAGACGAATACCGTGGGAGTTTATTTTGTTAAAGAATGTGGTATAGGGAACCAGATTAAAATAAACAACTCATCATTCATGTGTCAGTGGAAATGTTGCTGTCAGAAAAGCAATTTGACTAATAACTGTTCTCAATGTGTACATTTCTTGCCTGATAGTATATTTTCTTTTTTTTAGTATATTTTCTTGATAAAGTTGATGTTTAGTATTTACCAAAAAAACCACTCATTATGATCTTAATTGCTGGCTGATATTTGCCAAAATTATTAATTTAGATTGTAGAGATCTCATTTGGTATTTATGTATGGGTAATCATTTGCCTACGGTGAAGAATTTTTTTTTTTTGTATGTGTGAAGGCATATAGACCTTTTCATGAAGAAAAAAAAATCTTGAAAATATATTCGGGTTCCAGTGATAAGAACAAATCTATGTTCTTTTAAAAGTATGTTTAATGGAGATTAAAGTGGAATATGTTGCTGAAAAATAACTTCTGAGTAATTGTGAGTTATTCTCGGTATAATTGGTTGAATTATTTTGATATGATATGTGTCCAATTAAGAAAAAGGTGACACGGGAAATTGTGATTTAATAAATAAAGCAACTAATAGTGTACCACAGAAATGTCAGTAGGAATACAGAGCACATTGATGATTCAAGCACTTTCATTTTGTTCTTATATTGGAGAATTGCAAAGTAGATGGATATAATTTTTTTTAATTTGGTTACTTTGTCATTCCTGAGAAATACTGTGTTGGATGCATCTGACAATCTCTATACTTAATTTTTCACTGAACTAAAAGTCCAACTTAAAATAAAATCTCTAAGTTTTCATGGGTCATTTTGTATCAGCCTGGTCTAAAATTCATAAGCATGTAGTCATGAGTGCTATTAGTAAGAGTTGTATTTTGTATAGAAATATATGTGCTGTAAAGATTAGAGCCTGAGACAATAGACTATTTTTTTTCTAGATAAAGTAATCCATTAAATGTAGCAGCTTTTCCTTTAATAATTCTTTTAATTAGTATTAGTAACCAAAATTTCATATTTTGAAGTCTATGAAATGGGAATCAGGTATTTATTAGGACTTTTAAATGTTGATGCTCTTCTATTTTTAATAAAATCAAATTTTATTTTAGCTATCTTTCTGGGATCATATCGCATGCCATATGAAGATATAAGAAACATTATTTTAGAAGTTAATGAGGACATGTTGACTGAGGCCTTAATTCAGGTAACTTGGCTGTTTTTCTTTTTAAATTCATTTTTACAGGTATTTTTGGATTTTTAGTTTGGTCCCTTCTCAGTGTATTTGTGAGAAAATGCTCTTGTATATTTGGATAATGGTATTGGTAGGGTCTGGCTGTGTTGATAGTAAGAGGACTCAACATAGAAGATCTAGGTTCTAATTCTGCTTCTGCCATTTATTAGATATATATCCTTTAAAATATAAGCATATGCATACATAGACATATTCTCCATCATTGACTATATATAAAGTTACATATATTTTATAGTTAAAATTACTCCATTAAGCAGATATTGTTGTTACCATTTTATAGATGAAAAGCTGAGAGGTCAGTAGATTAAATAGCTTGCTCAAGCTTAATGAGTACTTAACATACCTGCTGTTAAGTTGGGTACTTAACGTGTACCCAATTTTGTTTTGGTCCTTAACATGTGTTGGGGATCATGTCCAATCTTTTATGTATTTATCTGACTTCTACAACAACCCTATGAGAGAAGCACTGTTGTCATCATTTTATAAATAAGGAAACTAAGGTTTAGAGACATTGCCCAATGTTACATAGCGTATAAGGGGCAGAGTGGCAGAGATGGGATTCAAAACAAGGTCTATGTTGACTCTAGAGCCATTGTATTATTCTGTCTCCTGTGGGTAAACTATTTAAGCTTTCTTAACCTCTATTTCTTTATCTGAAATATCAGAGCCATTGTGAGGATTAAACCAAATAAAGTTCTTTGAATAATAAAGCATTATACAAATCTAACATATTATTTGAATTATTGGTATGTTTGGCCCTGTCTGGTTTAATATTTGGAAGGAAGTGCTAGAAATTTTTTTTTTTTTTTGTCAAAGGGTATAGTCGGTGTAGTTTTTTTTTTTTTCTCTTGTTGTCTTTTGTTTTTGAGTCATGCAATTGGTTTTGATGTTAAGAAGACATCAAGTAGTTTATGCTGTAGCTTTAACAATTTTGCCATATCCCCTCAGATTCTCTCAAGCTCAGAGAACTTGTGTTTATCATTTGAACAAGCCATGTCGCTGCAGAAGCTCCTCTGTTTTGGATTGCAGGCTTGCATCACAGTTTATCTCATGCATATGTTTTCAATATAGGCATGATTTTTTTATAGGACTAAGGTTTAATGAGTGTATACAGAGTTTTTACTATCATGGCATGCCAATATCAATAAAAGTTACAGTTTGATAAGAAATCCTCTTATGGAAAAATTTTAGAAAAAAAAGTATTTCTCTGTTCAAAAATGCAAGTTGAGGGGAGTTGAACACATTTGTCCTACCCTTCTTAGTCCCACAGTCGTTAGTAAAATAATCAGAATGAGCAAGACATGAAACCAAAATGTGATTTATTTCTTCTTTTTTCAGTTGAAGGGTTTAATTTCAAAATCCAATAAAGCAAGTAAACTTGTGACTGCTCAACAATTGAAGCTTTCTAATCTTTCCTGTTTAACTTTTGAAGAGTTAATTGATATAGCCATAATTTTACCCATTAAAACAGTGTACGAGTAGTGTTTCTTTCACATGCCTTGGTAAATAGAAAAGAATGTAAATATGCAGAATGGCACTGTGATATTTATTAGCTAGAAACATTTTTGAAGCTATATTTCAAACTCTTTGGGGAAGATAGTTCAGAAACAGAGCATCTTACCTGTGAATTTCCCTTGTGTGTGGTGGTCTTTAAAAATGTACATATAGAAATTTGCTACCTGGAATTCTTTTGTTGTTTTACTTTATATTGTAGCATAAAAAATATATGTATTTGTTTCTCCCTTTAAACTGGGGAAATCTGGTCCAGTATGGAGGAATGAATTGCTTACAGTTTGGAGGTGGCAGTAAATTATGTCTAAATTCTTGAATTTGCTGGTTTAATCTTATCCACTATGCAGTCAAAATGTCCTGTAAAAGCATATTATGATGCAAAATCTTGAATTGTGACCTGGGAAGGTGAGTGAAGGAGAATCACAAAGTGTAGCTCCTGCAAGGCTATTTTGTACTTCCGCCTCCATACATTTCCTATCTGCTGTATATGGGTTGACCTGAACTTGTCTTGTCTCTTCTTATTTCCTAGACTTTATCTTTTTCTCTTTTTGATATATCTGTGCTTTTAACCCCTTTCCTCCTTTATCCTACCAATTTTTTTGCCTTCTGTTTGTTTCATACCTTCTATTTGCTGAGAACTTTTTTTGACAACCAACTTGCTTTCTTTCTCTGCACCATACACTCTAAAGTTTCTTCTCTTTCCTTGCTAAAAGCTCATTTTATTAGTTTTGCTTATAGAAAGAAAACAGTTTAACTGTGATATAATATGCATAATTGGAACTGTGCTACTTGGGTACAAGGCACAAATGGTGAATAGCTCACCTGAGTTATTAAGGTTAGTATTGTTTTTATCTAGACAAATCAAATGTCTGAGTATCTTCTGATAAGGAGGATGCCCCTGGGTTGAAACAATTATATGATTTTCCAGCCCCCCAAAGGAGACAACTTTACTCAATCAGGAGAAAAGACTAGAACCACCAGCACCTCTTTCCCCTCCCATTCCAGAAACATTTACTTCAGCGATGCAAAAGTAGCATCAATTTGTCACTCACATGAGCTGTTTACAATTTATGTCTAATTACCGTGTAGCACATCGATAATGCGTGGCATTAAATATGTATCATCAGATTAACTTTGTGGTAAGTTCTATTTGATTATAGTGCTAAACTCCATCCATGCATAATCACAGTTTGTTGCTCATGTAGCATGGTTTTCTCCTCATAACAACAAAAAACAATTAAGGATATATCACTTCCCAGAGACTTGAATTAACACCAGTATTATTTCTTCGAGTATGGGTCAATAGGCTCTTCCTTGCCAGACAACTAATAGATTTTAGTTATTTGGCAGGATAATTGTCTTGCTAGAAAAAAATTACTTTTATTTAATCAGCAATATCAAGCTCAAATTTTAAGGTTACTAATAAAAATACTATTTAAAAAATTATTTCAAAATATCTAAATTTAAGTGAGAAATTGAGTTTTCTATGTGGGAGAAATTGAAATGTCCTAAAATACTTAGAGTAACACATAGAAACATGTAAAAGTACACTATATTCTGAAGTTGTTTTGAAAAGCTCTTAATATGTGCAGTTATCAAGTAATGTATACTAAATTTAGGTGTTCTTAGAATTATTATTCCAGCTTTGAAAATCTTTTTCAGTATAATTTAATCTGATCTATTGAGAGAAAAATCTAAGACCGGTCAGTGATTTTAGGATATTAGTGGTACAACAGCAGTATCTGTAGACACTCTTACATATCGAGCATTGACAAAGAAATGAAACTAGAAGTTTGAAAAAAAGTGATTCAAGTGTTCAGGGAAAAACAGAAGTATGTTCTATTTGAAATCATTAGTGCATGCAAATGATTCTTAAATGCTGAGAAAATACCATTTTTATAGATAATTTATACTCATATTCACAATACCTACATGTAAAAAAGTGATCAACATAAAAGAGTACATATACTGTTACTGCAGAATCATTTGCAAAGATGTGATAAAACAGGGGCTGATAACTAGGGTTTCATAGCCCCCTTTGGGGATCTATGGAGATAATTCAAGGAATCCTGAACTTAGATGTGAAAAATACATTTTTATGTTCTTTAAGTTCTAATTAGTATTTAGTATATCATTTAATTACAAATGTAGGCAACAGACCAAAGTAGTATTAGCAATACCTCTAACTTTTTGACTCATAGAAATAATAAACGTTTTCCTATTTTAGTTACAGTTGTGGTAGACATCTTGAAACATTATTTATAATCATTAATGCTTTGAAATTACAGTACTTATTACAGCTGCCACTAGACGGTTTTTAATGCATTAATCAAGCACATCTGTTATTATATCACAATTTATTTTTGTACATATGTTGATAACTATTTCAATCTAATTAGGTTTCTTCTATAGTCATGTGCTTTTTATTTTATTCTGAGAGGAATTCAAAAGCTGGTTTGAAATGGGTCTGTGGTGCAAAAAAGAAGTTTAGAAACTGGTACAGCTCACAGAAGGGAAGCTGTAGCTTAGAGTGGGCTGTGGTTATGGTAGTCTTCCTCAAAGAAGTGTACTGGACTTTGAAACTCTAGTCGGATTCAGTTAGAGAGGGCTAGGAAAAAGGAATGATAGACAAAGATTTGATGAATATAAAGGATAATTTATTTTTCCAGTATAGCTCAGAAGTCATATAGGATGACAGTGAGAAAGAACATATAAAAAATTAGTAGATTGGATGGAGTCATATTGTAGAGGCACAGAGATCACAAACTACTAACTCACAGGTTCTCATGTGCAAGTTCAGTCTCTTTCTCTCTCTCTCTCTCAACTATGTTTTTCTTTGAACTTTTATGGTGCCTAAATGATACAATTTTAATGTCACACACTCCATTTTGCCACAGGTCCCACCACTCTCTACTGCACTTTACTTACTCTGACTCATTTCTATTCTCTATATGCGTCAGGTGTGTTGATCCCTTGTAGATAACTTGAATGTCAACCTATTGAGTTTGACCATGGTTAAATTATACATTCAATAAAGTTACTCTAGCTGCAGTATAATAAATGACTTGATGTAAAGATACTAGGCATCGGAAGATAACTGAAATTTCAAGTATAAGGTATCATGAGGCACTGAAATACGTTGTGGGTAGGAAAATAGGGAATGTGGGTAAATAAGTTTTTTTAAAAAATGATTAACTGAAAAATCCCAGGGTTAGAATCATTGTACCACTGACAAAAAGAGGCAAATCTGGTAGGAGAAAAAATACTTCCAGGACAGAGAAGAAACATTTTATGGATAACATTATATTAGAATATGTACTGGAATTCAGAATAGAGGCCAGGATTGAAATTAAGGATTTTTGGAGTTGTTCCAAAAAAGTGATTTTTGGAGTATGAGAACAATGAAGTTCTTGAGGTTCCTAGTGAAAAAAGCAACAAATGGAAAGTTAAAGATTGCATTTCTAAGGACTATACAAGTTGAGGGAAAGGGTGGTATTAGAAAAACCAGAGCAAAAGGAGTCAGTATATCAGGACAATGGCTACCATGCTAGGATGTATCACAAAAGCCAACACAGGAGAGTTTTAAGGAATGAGAAATAAAAGAATGAG
The DNA here is from genome assembly GCF_000164805.1 of Carlito syrichta. Taxonomy (NCBI): domain Eukaryota; kingdom Metazoa; phylum Chordata; class Mammalia; order Primates; family Tarsiidae; genus Carlito; species Carlito syrichta. The sequence goes on from NW_007260100.1 coordinate 444,959, forward strand.
ACTGGAGGAAGAGATGCTTCTTTTGATATCCCAAATTACAGTGAGTAATTTAAGTAGTTTTTATTATTAGTACTATTTTTGCAATTCTTTCTTAAAACAATCTACACTACATGCCAGGCACCTATATTCCTTAAGCACATGTTCTATTCATTCATGATCTTTTGGTCTCTGTCTTCCTTACTTTTAAGAGACATATGAATTCCTGCTAAGCATACAGCTGGCTGATTGTCTTGTTTATTGCTCTTCCTCCAGTTGCTTCATTTTCTTTGACCTTTCCTTCTTTCCTTCCCTCTTTCCCTCCTCCTTTCCTGCTACATCCTTCTACTTCCTTCCTTCCTTTCCTCTCTTCCTTCTTCCCTTCCTCCCTTCCTCCCTTCCCCCTTAATAATACCTCACATAGGCCAGGCTCAGTGGCTCAGACTGTAATCCCAGTACTTTGAAAGGCCGAGGCAAGAGGATTGCTTGAACCCAGGAGTTGGGGACCAACCTAGGCAACATAGTGAGACCTCTTCTCTACAATAATTTAAAAAATTAGCCAGGCGTGGTAGCGCGCTCCTACAGTTCCGGCTACTTGGAAGGCTGAGGCAGATGATCGCCAGAGCCCAGAAGTTGACACTGGGGTGGCTGTGAGTGTGCCACTGCACTCCAGCCTGGGTGATGGAGTGAGACTCTGTCTCAAAAAATAAAAAAATAATAATAATACTGCAGGTGAAATACTGCTCTAGTGTACTCCCTTCATACCCAGAAACTATAGAAATACCCCTGTAGATGTCTCTTTGCAATACATGCATGGGAATATTCCAGCTTGCATCCACTCTCCTTCCCCCTATCCCCGCCAATAATTTCCACATATGCTGGCTGTATGACTTTACTGAAACCCATTTGAATATCCAGCACTGTGCCCAATGTGTAGAGTCTATAGGTTGTCACATGATTATGTGTTCCCAAATGTGATTTTACATCTTGAAACAGATTTTATGATCTATATTACTTAGTATTAGGTTCTGACAAAATTATGAGAATGAAACAAAGGTCATCTAATCCATTCCCCTGATTCCAGGCAATGTACACCCAAGTCATTAAAGACAGATGGGTATCTATTGATTTCTGCAGGGAAAAAAGATTCTTCAACTTCCTTCAATTAACCAGTTCTAGAGTATAATTATTCTTATAGTCAGGAAGTTCATGCATGTGTAATAGTGGAGCTCGTTTTTGTCTCCTCAATCCATCTTTGTAATCATTGATCTATTTACACGGCTATCGACCATCTGTATTTTATGCAGGCTTGTGAGTCTGCATGTGCCTGTGCACTTTACAAGGGTTGATGACTTTAGAAGACTACAAGTATATCAATTAAGGCCATAATGGCATTAGTATTGTAAAATTTGAGAACATTTTTTTCTCTTATATAACAACTTGTATTCACCACATTCATTTATGTAATTCTTTAGGGAAAATGAAATATTAGCAATGACAGTAACAATCATAAAACATTTCTTTCTCATTTCTCATAATGGTGGAATAAATAATTATTTTATGGCCTGCCTTTGCAATCTAAAAATACTGTTATCCATGAGCTGCTATTCTTTTTTTATCTTTTGCTTTTAACTGGTTGAGTGATTTTTTAAAATTGTTTTTCTTCTCTTTCTTGACTGAAGTTTTCTTTGACCCTTGTTTGCGATTTTCAGTCTATTGTTGAAATCATACTTATTCCAAGCAAATGTTATGGCTATTTATTTTTATTCCTTCTGTCTCTTGTTGATTGATAGCAGTATTTAATTTGTTGCCATCACTAGTTGTATTTTTTATAGGAAAGAAAAGGTAGCTTTAAACAATTAATATTATCTTGTACTAATTTGATTGTGAAAAATATTTTTAAATACAAAGAAAATTGAGCCTATTTATGTATACTTTGAACAAAACATAGGTCTTATTTAGTAGTTGAGCAAGATGTTGCCTCAAAGATCATATTTTCTGCTCCCTTACATGCGTTAAGCCATGGTAGAACTTCATTCAATTTGGGTTCTTTCATACCATAGACCCCTTGGGTCTATTGAAGTGATGTGATGGTCTGGGTAGACCAGGAATTCCCTTGCAGGTGTAGAAGTTGGAAAATACCCTCTTTTTTTTCACTTAACCATCTAGAACCCTGAACTAGGAAATGAAAAGCAAGGTTATACTATAACCTCTACTCTAACTTGTAGCCATGAGGCCACTTCTAGACAAAAAGCAGTAGTACCTCAGCCTGAGAGAAACAGGATACAGAGAAGTCAGGCTCCAATGTTCTTGATGGAATTAGCAGAGAGAGATGGAGAACAATTACAGTTTTTCCCCCTACTGGCTCTCTACTCATTTTTGTATAATTTGCTTTAAATCCAGATTATTGGTTAGTCATATATTTAATGTAACACTTTTGCAATGGATTATATCTATAAAACCACTTCTTCTCTGTTATGTATTAAGGAGGTAATCAAAACCTTTCTTTCTATACACAAGGAATAAATCTTTATGTACCATATGCTTTTTTGCAAGATTCTGTTGTAATTCTAATTTCCCATGTAATGTAGCAATGTACTTAGTCATCAAATTTATGAAAGACATATGATAGTTAAAGTATAATTTAACATAATATAGTAAAATTAACATTCTATGGCTCACTTTAACCTAGTATAATATAGAAATAACAATGATATTTTAACTAATCTTTTTAAAAGTATTTTAGGGAGGTAGTCAGGAAAGAGGTAGTCACAAGGGAGATTTATTTCTCCCCCCCCAACTCTATTTCTTAAACTCACTGGTAGATACATTGATTGTCCTATATATACATTTTTGTATGTCTTAAATATTACATAATGAATACATTTAAAATATTTGGCGAGTGCTAAAAGCATATGCTTAAGGTAGGCTTTCTCAACATTGTCGCAATTGACCGTTTAGGCTCTAAAATTTGGGGGGGAGTTTTGTCCTATTTATTGTGGGGTATATATCAGTATCCCTGGCCTCCATCCACTAGATGCTAGTAGCAGCCCCACCACCAATTCTGACGATTAAAAAATGCCTCTAGACTTTGACAAATGTCCACTGGGAAGCAAAATTGTCCCTAGTTGAGAATCACTGTTTGAAGAATTGCTTTTATTTCCAAAATATAGGCAGTAAAGTTTCAGAATTTGATAAGCTTCCAATCATTTTCTTTTATTGTCTCTGTTCATCACAAACTTCATGACAGAGGTTTTGGACATTTGATTTATAATAGGCCAAAACAAAACTTGATGCCAAGAGTTTAAAAAAATTTATATCCCAGGAATGTACTCACGTACTCAATTCTCTTTGCATGCTGGAAAGAGAACTGTAGCCATCAGAGAGACACATATAATTGAATTACAGTAGAAGTAGTCAGTGTCCCCTAGATAAAGAAAGCTAAGGAATGATCTAGCAGGAGCTGCTTTGGGGGACTGTGATAGGTGAGAATGAGGACTTCATAATGTCATCCAAACCTTTTAACATTTATAACTATTTAATATATATATATATGTTAAAATGTTATGTTGTACACCACAAATATATATTTGTCAATTTTAATATTCCACTCAAATAAATGAAACAAAACTGTATCCATTAATTGTTTCTAACAACTTAATGTGTTGTTGAATTTATGTTATTATGTTATTCATGTCTTCTTTTAGTGTTGTCAAATTTAGCTTTCATTGTTTGTACTATTATTAAACACTAAGATAAGATTGTCATAATTAGAGGTCCTTAGGGCAAATGATCTGAAATGTTTTAGATAGGTACCTGGTGTTTTGGTGTATGCATATTATTTGTTTAGAATTGGATAATATTAGAATCATAGATTCTATATTTAGAATCATTTAACATATCTGAGAACATATTAGAAATCATGGATATATAAAATCATCAACATCTAATATGAATGAAATAGTATTTTTTACTTGGAGTATTAGTAGACAATACTTTGTAGAAATCAAAGTATCTGATAGTAGTAAAATGACCTTTTCTAAAGGTTTGGTGGTAGAAAAAATTGTCATATTAAAGAATTAATTAGGGATGATGTGGTTCACTCAGAATAATTAGTTGGAATTTAGTATCATCTTTGGGCATTTGTTCTAATAACCAATTGCAAGATATAATAAATATTTAGGGACAAACAAGCTTAGGTAGCAGTGCTAAAGTATGGTTTCAAGAGTGTTTTCAGCTGACCAGAAGTAGGAGGATGAGATTAGTATATGATAGCAGGGAAAGGGAATGGGAGTAACCTGCAGAGATATGGCTTTGCAGGAAAGATTTCAAGCAGGATTCCTTCCTAAGAGTGATGAGGAATCATGGATGAATGTAGATATGATAGGGAGAATTCTACCTGATGGAATACTTGAAAGATCTTTTTTTTTCCTTCTCTTCGAATTTTGGAACCTGTCATCTATGCAGTAATTGCTAAGGTGCAACCACTCCCTTTAGTCTTACAAATGTTGTGCTCAAATTCATGTTATATACACAATAGAACACTATGTATATACCTTTAGAAAGGAGATCCTATCATTTATGATAATATGGATGAATTTGGAAGACATTATGCCAAGTGAAGTAAGTGAGGCACAGAATGACAAATACTGCATGGTCTCATATATGCAGCATGAGGAAACTAAAAAAATCGTACTTGCAGAAACAGAGAGTAAAGTGGTAGCTACCCATTCTGGAGGTTGGAGTGGGAACTGAAAACTGGGGAGATGTTGGTCAAAGGATATAAAATTTCAGTTAAATAGGTGGAATAAGTTCAGGATACCTAGTGTACAGCATGGTAATTATGGTTAGTAACAATGTATTGTATTTTTGAAAATTGATTAGAAAGTACATTTTAAATATTCTCACCATAGGACATACAAAATGGTAAGTATATGAGATAATGGATATGTTAATTAGCTTGATTTAGTCATTCCGCAATATGTATATATGTCAAAACATTATGCTGTACACCATAAATATATATTTATTAGTCAATATCTTTAGTTAAATTAGTAAATTTGACTAAATTTGTATTAGTTAATTAAAAAAAAATTTTGCCTTTGTGTCTCCATCATGGAATTATAGGCCATGAAAAGTTAAGGCTAAAATAAACTTTATAAATTACTAATTTGTTATTTCATGGCAGGAGAAACCAAGGCTTAGAGATATTTAAGTCACCTAACCAATCTGGGATCACAACTTAGTTGATAAGATGCTCAGTTTATTATTTTCTTTTATAAAATCCCCATTGTTTGATCTGTGTTTTTCCCTGCTGTGTTATGCAGGCTGGTGAGCAGTTTGGAGAATTTACTGTTGAACAGGAATAAAAAGCAGCCAAAAAACTGTTTACTAATTAAAGAGTTTGTGCAATCTCTATCATTAGAAGTCAGAGTAGAAATTAAATTATCCTTTAAAAATCTTCCAGTATTAGAAGATGTTATAAATGTCTTCATTGACATTCATTATTGTTTGTGTTGTGAAATATATAATTAAGTGCCAAGAAATAAAGATTTAATTTTACTTAATGCAATATAAGGGGCATTGAATTCTGTTCCTGCATTAATAAGCAACATTTTAGTAGAATGAAAGTATAGTTCAACTACTACTAAGGCCATCACTTATTTTATCCCTTATGAAAGATTCAGAGTGATGAAACCATTTAGTGAGTCTTTCTCACAAAGTCTTTCAGTTTTGTGAGAAAAATAAGAGTACATATTTTGGCCTTCATTTTATAATTTTTATTCAATGTATATAGCTGAATAGAGTTGAAAAATTAGTTGCTTCACAGGAAAAGCAAATAAGGTGTCTACTTTTCTTCCTTGAGTGCTGTGACTAATTGCCACATTGTCTCCTTGACGTTTCTACTCTTCAGTGGTTAATACTTACCACTCTTATTGTAGTGGGTAAAATTGTTTTGGATTTCAATCACTTATTCCTTGTATGACCTTGGACAAGTCCCTTTTTACTATTAGCCTCATATTTCTTGCCTACAGAAGGATGAAAGTGTATACTTACAAAGCCAGGATATAAAAATTAAATATGAGTGTATGCTAAAAAGCCTTGCAAACTATCAAATGCTAAACAAGTAGAACACAGATAGAAATAAGCCCTAACCTCCCACCTTTTCAGACCATTTATTTAAAGACAATTAACTCACCATTTGTGAGTTGAACTATCACTTCAAAGAGCATCCCAAATAAACCTCATATTCTTGCTTTTTTTCCCCAAATAAAGGCCTATCTTCCTTATCTCCTGGAATTGTTTATATTCCTTCTCTCTTCTCTGACCCTGACTGAGACTCATCCCAGGTCATCATGCATCCTTTCCCTGAAGATTTATGAGATCCACTCTTACTTTCCATTTCCATAGGACTGGACTAATCCTTTATCACTTCAATAGTTTTACCATTATTGTTTCCTAGCTGGTCTTTTTGTCTCTAGACTTCCTCCAATCTAGTGCATCTTACTAGGTTTTCCTTTATCCTCCATAAATTCATTTTCTTCTTTAATAAATGATAGCAGGCCAGGCGTGGTAGCTCACCCCTGTAATCCCAGTGCTTTGGGAGGCTGAGGCGGGATGATTGCTTGTGCCCAGGAGTTTGAGAGTTTGAGACCAGTCTCTACCAAAAAAATAAAATAAAATAAAAGCTGGGTGTGGTGGCATATGCCCGTAGTTAAAGCTACTCAGGAGATTGAGGTGGAAGGACCACCTGGGCCCAGGAGTTGGGAGCTGTGATGAGTTGTGATCGTGTCATTGCACTCTAGCCTGAGCAACAGAGTGAGACTCCAACTCAAAAAAAGAAGTAATAACAGTGATTGCCACCTGTTCTGTTATTTTTAAATACTGTAATGAAACTCTAGTTAATCTCTAGGGTATGGTGAATTTCTCAGTCTTTCCTTTGAATAATCTATACATGTCTTGCATTTGCTCTTCATACCTTTGCACATGTCCTTCCATTCTTTAGGTGTCATGTCTTTCAAAATATGACTTAAAGCTCACCTCCTCCTGGAAATACTCCCTACTCTTTATACCAGACTAAGCATTCTCTCCATTATTCATCTGCTCACTTCTGCTATGTTATTCAAAGTTTTTTGGAATGATTAAAATGATTTTTGCATATGATGGCAACATTCTGAACTATATCATAAACATTCCTTGTTTTGGTCATTCTTTTTAGTTCTTTTAGGTTCAGTCAGATATATAGTATAGAGTTCTATTTATGTGATAAGATTCATGTTGCATATAATATTAAAAAACAAAAATAATGGCTACTTCCAATGAAGATTTTTTTTTTATTGGTGATAAGCAGCATCGCAGATGGGGAAGCTGTTGTTTGTTATTAACTTCCCCAAATCCCATGATGAACATATAAAGTAATATAAAGACAACATATGCTAAACAGGATGCATATAACGTGAAGGTGTGTTTCCCCTTTGAACAGGAGGTATCAGAGGTCTAGAGAAGGGTTAAACTTACCCAAGGAGGAGCTTGGGGTTGTTTATCAGGCGTCCATGGTCCTTATATCCTGAACTCCTCTTATCTAATCTTACACCTACATTTCCTCAGAAAGGACAACAGGTCAAGTATCATCAAGAGGGTGAACTTTTAATGGAGGGGTAACTAGTTGGTGAAAGAGTAAGCAGTCATGTGGGAATAACTGTTTGGAGCAAGACTATATCTGAAGTAAGGCCAAGATAAACTCTGCCTAACCAACATAAAACCAGTCGTGGGATAGCAAACATATTTGTACACCATATATTGTCTTCTGTATGTTGATTAATCATCATTTTATTTTTGAGGAATTTGACATTGACATATTTTCCAGATCTTCTCAACAGATGGTCTATCCTATTGCTTTGCATTTGATGGTAGAGTGGTGGTAGAGTTTGCCTAATGAAAGTTTATAAAGAAACACGAACACATATTGCTCATAGGGAACATAAACAATCCTTAAGGATTGGAGTAAAGACTATTATTGGCTTTATATCTGTTAGAAACTTAGTGCCTCAGGTCAAATACAATTTTGTGGGTTATTTTCATAGACAATTTGGATACTGCTTCAAGGGGGAGATATTTCAAACAAAACTAGATTTGTAATTTGTTGTAGGGTTTCTTCAATCTCTGTTTAGCTAGTTCTCTCAGTTTATGACTTAAATGAATGGCTAAGAGTAAGAGTTGTTCAGGATCATCTGATTGTCTCTTGTCTTATTCTTTTTCAACTCGTTTGATGATTCTCCATGTGAAAACATATGGCATATTTGGAAAGGGTTCACAAAGAACCAACAACAATTTTTTCTTAAAATAATAAGACGGGTTTGAAATAGATGAGTTTAAGCCTTAGAGACTATTACTTAGCCTTCAGAGGAAAAGCAAATTCAGGAGTGTGTCTACAAGGCGGCCCCCCCCCCAAAAAAACCAGGAATTATCTTTTGGAGGGTGAGCCTCTTGTAGTACAGGCTTCCCTCACTAGGTAAGTATTCCAGGAACCCATGAACATCAGAGTACCAGCTACTGTTTTAAGAGACTGCGTCCAACTTCAGTGAATTTTTTTGTGGCAAACAGGTGACTGGTTCTTCTTCCATGACAATGTACCTGCCCATACCACACTGAGTGTTTAATAGTTTTGGACCAAAGATGACATGACCCCTGTGCCCCACCCTCCTTATTCACCAGATTTCACCCTGAGTGATTTTTGTTTCCCCAGATGAAAAAAGTCCTCAAAGGGTAGGTGAAACAAGCAAACAAACAAAAAACCAGCAGAAGCACTAAAAGACATCAAAATTGATGAGTTCAAAAACTTTTTTGAGAAGAGGAAAAAGTGTCTTGATAGGTATATTTCATCAGATAGAGAGTACTTTGAAGGTGACAGATGTTTAAATATGTAAGAATAAATACACAGTTTTTTATAAATAAATTTCATTTTGGGGGGTATCCTCCCTTGAATATATTGCGAATGTGAAGGTCATTATCTATATGATTATGAACAGATAAAAGATGTCCCTGACTAGCTCATCAAAAGAAATCCTTATTGAATTGGATCAGATTTTAAGGCAACAATGTGAACTCTCACAGAGTGATTCAGAATATCTGAGGACAGAAGCTTGAATTAAGTTACAGCAAAAGGTCATTTGGATACTGCTGTAATATCTGGCAGTACATGTACAGTTTAAAGCATAGAATTAATAAACAATAATCACATATACCCACATTACTATTGCCTGTGAAATTCATTGTTTACACCTTTCTCTCTAGAAGAAAACACTTCTGAATCGGGATCGTCAGCTCGATGCTTTTCTTTACAATTTTGCCACATAGGAATGTGGCCTTAAAATATATATATTGTTTTGGTTTTGCCCTTCTTTTAACTTTCTATAATTGGGATCATACTGCATACACACTCCAAAACTACATTTTTGGCTGGGCGTGATGGCTCATTCCTGTAATCCCAGCACTTTGGAGACTGAGGCAGGAGGATCACTTGAAGCCAGGAGTTTGAGATCAGCCTGGCAACATAGCAAGACCTCATCTCTACAAAAGCTAATTTAAAAAAATTAGCTGGACATTGTAGTATGAGCCTGTAGTCCTAGCTACTAAGGAGGATGGCTTGAGCCCAGGAGTTCGAGGCTGCTGTCAGCTGTGATTGCACCATGTACTCCAGCCTGGGTGACAGAGTGAGACCCTTTCTCGAAAAATAAAAAATAGCAAAATAAATACATAAAACTAAGATTTTCACATTTTTGGAATTCATCTATTTTGATATGTACAACTTTTTTTTTGCTGTGATATAGTGTTCTGTAGTGTGCGCATTCCATTATTTATTTGACCGTTATCTTCTCTTTGAACATTTGGGTTGTTTGTAGGTTTTTTAAAAAAAATTATTATTGTGGTTAGTGTTATCACTAATACTGCTAGTAAAAATAATGTTGCCATGGATATTTGTATACATGCTCTTGGTGTAAATGCTGAAAAGCTCCTCTAGATCAATATTCTAAAATTATGATTGCTGTACCAACAGCCAATAGCATCACTTGCAAACATTTTAGGAAATACAGAAACTCTGTGCCTGAACCAGACTTACTGAATTAAACCTTGGGAGTGGGGCCCAGCAATTGGTATTTAACCCTTTATATGATTCTGTAGCACACTATAGATTGAGGTAAATGCATCTTCATTACCATATAATGCCCAATTATTTTCTGATGCGTTTGTACCAATATGTCTTCATTCCAGATGAATTAAATCTTCGTTTCTAGGGATGGGATCCAGTCACCATTTTTTTTTTTAAAGCTACCCAGATTATTTTTATGTGACTACGGTATTGAAAACCATTGTTATACATCTGGAAACACTTCACATTGTAGGAATTTTATATTTTTGCTGGTATACAGACATGAAAAAATATATCTTATTTGTGTGTTCAAATGGTATTTTTCTGACTATTAATGAGGTTGAGCACCTTTGGGCCCATTTGTGAGCCACTTATAGGCCATTTGTGTTTTCTCTTCTGTAAAATGCTTGCTAGAGTCTTTTGTCCACTTTTTCTCTTATTGTATTTCTTATCTTTTTCATGTTGATTTGTATGAGTTCTTGATATATTTAGAATAGTAATTTTTTGTTGCTAATGTGTTCCAAATATTTTCCCTCGTTTTCTTTTTTTTAAAATTTTTATTTACAATTCAGGGTTAGGTATACCAATATTCATTGTGCAGGTACCCTTGTTGATGAGGTTTGACCCCTCTTTCCCAGGCAGATATCGACTACTGTCAATCCCACCTCTTTGCCCCCTCCCCGTCCCCCGCAGTTTCCGGCTACTGTCAATCCTTTTCTTATAGTATTATGGTAGTTGTTCAAGGTCCACTTATAACTGAGAACATGTGATACTCAGATCTTTGTTTCTGTGAAAGATCACTCAGTATTATAAACTCTAATTCCATCCAAGTTGCTGCGAAGTTCGTGATTTTCATCTTCTTTATGGCTGCATAATATTCCATCGTGTATATGTACCACATTTTTTTATCCAGTCCTCTTTTGATGGGCAGCACAGTTGGTTCCATGTTCTTGCTATTGTGAACAATAGCTGCGATAAACATGCGTGTGCAGGTGTCTTTTTTATAGAGTGATTTGAGTTCTTCCGGATATATTCCCAGTAGGGGGATTGCGGGGTCATATGGAAGGTTGATTTTTAGAACTTTTAGGTATCTCCACACTATTTTGCATAGAGGATATACTAGTTTGCACTCCCACCAACAGTGTAGAAGTGTTCCCTTTTTGCCACATCCTCTCCAGCATTGGATCAGAGACCTAAATGTAAAACCTCAAATTATAAGAACCTTAGAAAATGCAGGAGACACCCTTATGGAAGTTGGAACTGGCAACCAATTCCTGATCAAAACCTCAAGTGCCCATGCCATAAGAGATAAGATAGACAAGTGGGACCTCATTAAACTGACAAGCTTCTGCCAAGCCAAAAATACCATCAAGAGAGCAGAGAGACTGCCCACAGACTGGGAAAAATATTTGCCAATTCCATGTCTGACAAAGGCCTAACATCAAGGATCTACAAGGAACTCAAATGTGCTGAAAAGAAAAACAAAAAACAAAAAACAACAGCCCCATGACAAAGTGGGCAAAAGATATGAATAGACACTTCTCAAAAGAAGACATATGAGTGAGAACTTGTGGTACCCACTTCTTTGTTTCTCTGGTAGATCACTGAGTATGATAGACTCCAAATCCATCCAAGTTGCTGTGAAGTCCATAATTTTGTCCTTCTTTATGGCTGCGTAATATTCCATCATGTGTATGTACCACATTTTTAAAAATCCAGTTCAGTTTCAGTGGGCATTTCGATTGATTCCATGTTTTTGTTATTGTGAATAGAGCTGCAATAAACATATGTGCACAGATATCTTTTTTGTATAATGATTTGAGTTGCTCCATGTTTATTCCCAGAAGGATTGGGTCGTATGCGATGTTGATTTCTAGTTCTTTTAGAAATCGCCACATTGTTTTCCACAGAGGTTGAATTAGCTTGCACTCCCACCAACAGTGTGGAAGAGTTCCCTTTTCTCTACGTACTTGCCAGTATCTGTTGTTTTTTGTTTTATTAATGATGATCATTCTTACTCGAGTTAGGTAGTATCTCAATGTGGTTTTGATTTTCATTTCTCTGATAATTAGTGAGGCTGAGCACTTTTTCATGAGTCTGTTGGCTGCCCATATGTCTTCTTTTGAGAAGTGTCTATTCATGTCTTTTGCCCATTTTTTAAGGGGGCTGTTTTTACCTTTCAGCACTTTTGAGTTCCTTGTAGATCGTGGATGTTAGGCCTTTGTCAGATATACAGTTGGCAAATATTTTTTCCCGTTCTGTGGGTTGTCTCCTGTTCTCTTGATGGTTTCTTTTGCTTTGCAAAAGCTTTTCAGTTTAACGAGGTCCTACTTGTCTATCTTATCTCTTATGGCATGTGCATTTAGGGTTTTGATCAGGAATTGGTTGCCTATTCTAATTCCCATAAGGGTGTCTCCTGTGTTTGCAAGATTCTTATAGTTTGAGGTTTTACATTTAGGTCTTTGATCCATTTCGAGTCTATTTTTGTGTATGGTGATAGGTAGAGGTCCTGTTTCAGTCTCCTGCATGTGGTCAGCCAGTTTTCCCAGCACCATTTACTGAATAGGTTCTCCTCTCCCCAGTGTTTGTTGATGGAGGCTTTGTCGAAGATGACTTGATTGAGAAATTGAGGTTTTGCTTCTGGGATCTCTACCCTGTTCCATTGGCCTATATTCCTGTTCTTGAACCAATATTAGGCTGTTTTGGTTATTATAGCCTTATAGTAAAGTTTAAAGTCTGGAAGTGTGATACCTCCTGCTTTTTTTCTTTTGCTGGGATTGTTTTGGCTATTCGGGGTCATTTATGTTTCCATATTAATTTCTGTATTGTTGTTTTTAGGTCTGAGAAGAACGATTTAATGTGTATTTTGTTGAATCTGTAATTGCCTTTGGTAGGATAGACATCTTAACTCATTCACGACCACTAACGTGAGTTTGCATTATTCCATATTCTGTTCCTGGTTGCTGCTGATGTGAATTTACCTCATTGTGGAAGACTGTCTTTTCGGATTCATAATCTGAATAAAAATACGAAGTATGGAATGCTAGTCAGAGTGATGTCTGAGGCAAATGCTGGATATGTCTGCAGCTTTCACCTGTATTGTGAAAATGGTGACAATTTAGACAAGACCATTTCCCTTATGCTTAATGACAGAAGTTTGTGGCAACGAGCTTCAGATTTTTTTAATATTCACCTGCTCTCAGTATTAGGAAAGTGAAAAATTTGCTGATTGTGAATGTGTTAACAATATTGATTCTTCCTATACATGAGCATGGATATTTTTTCTTTTGTTTCTGTCTTCTTTTATTTCTTTGAGCAGTGTTTTGTAGTTTTTGTTGTAAAGATCCTCCACTTCTCTAGTTAGGAAGATGCCAAAGTATTTCATTTTTTATGTGGTTATTGTGAATGGGATTGTGCTTTTTATTTGGTTCTCTGTTGTTGGTGTATAAAATTGCACCTGTCTTTTGCACAATTTTTTTTGTACCTTGAGATTTTGCCAAGGTTCTGGATCAGTGCAAGTAGGTTTTTGACAGATTCTCTTGGGTTTTCCAGCTATAGGATCATATTGTCTGCAAAGAGGGATAACCTAACTTCCTCTTTTCCTTTGTGGGTACGTGTGATATCCTTCTCTTTACTGATTGCTCTAGCTAGGACTTCCAACACTATGTTGAACAGGAGGGCTGAGAATGGGCTGCCTTGCCTTGTTCTGGTTTTCAGGGGAAATGCTTCCAGTTTCTGTTTGGTTAGCAATATGTTGGCTGTGGGTTTATCGTAGATAGCGCTTACTATTTTGAGATATGTTCCCTCTATGCCTAGATAGTTCAAGGGTTTATATCAAGAAGCGATGCTGGATTTTATCAAAAGCTTTCTCTGCATCTAATGATATAATCATGTGGTTCTTGTTTTTGCATCTGTTAATGTTTTAAATTACATTTATGGTCTTGCAGATGTTGAACAGCCCTGTATCCAGGGGATGAAGCCTACTGCTCACAGTGGATGATTTTTGAGATGTATTGTAGGATCTGATTTGCTAGAATCTTGTTGAGAATTTTTCATCCATATTTGTCATATATACCCTGTGTATTGGCCTGAAGTTCTCTTTTTTTGTTGGATCTTTACCTGGTTTGGGTATCAGTGTGATGTTAGCTTCATAAAATGATTTGGGGAAAGTTCCATCTTTCGCAATTGCCTGGAATACTTTCAGTAGGATTGGTATCAGCTTACTTTTGTGAGTCTTGAGCTTTCTCTTGTGACCATTTCTGGAACTTCTGGTTCCTTTTCTCTTTTCTTTTTCTTTTTTTTTAGTGGCGTGTCTCATGCACCACCACTTTTGGCTCACCACAGGCAGTAGTGGGCTCCTGTCTAGAGACCCTCCTTTCTGCTCTCAGCATGGGTCAGGCAGGCCTCTCTCCATGTGGGTCAGACACCCCACAGGCTGCTGGGGGAAGGAGATCAAGTCTCGGCTTTACTTTTCTGCTGTTAGGTATCCCACTCTGTTCACGTTTGTAAATAGTCCAGTGCTGAGGGTGGAGTGTCTGGGTTTCCAAGCTGGCACTGTCTCTGATTTCTTGCACTTGGATTATCCTCTCTGGGCCAATGATGGTCAATCCCACAGGGGCGTGGAGATCACCCTTTAGTCTCAGAATGCAGGCTGCTCAGTAATAAGCAAGCTGGGGCACAAATCTGCCTGGGACAAAGAAAATGTCTTTGGCCCATGTCTTCTTCTCTGGTGGGACTTAGTTCTAGATATCCTCCCCACACTTTCTCCATGGTCCCCACTGCCAGTGCCTGGCCTTTTGCTACAGGTGGTGAGGTTGGGCCGGGCTTCAGGTGTTGATCTCTATTGCCTTTTTCTGAGAGATGCCCTGAGAATGGTGGATGTTCCTGCAGGTAGGGGTTGCTGAATTCTGAGCAGTGGTAAATTGCAGCCACTTCTGAAGGTGAGCCCCAGGTACTTGACCCTGTGTATCCCCCCCGGTCAGACATTTGCTCACACACACACACACACACACACACACATGCCGATTCATCCTATGCACACTATACCATGCAGATATTCACATACTCTGACTGGTTCTCTCGCCATCTTGCCCCTCTCAAACTCTCTTAAGTTTTTGTAGGTCTAATTCTGTTATTTATTTTTGCTGATTCTTCGTAATGTTTACTTGTTTCTGCCCATGTTATCTGCATTTTTATTATGAAGTAATGATTACTAAGTCCTTATCTGAGGAAATACTTGAAATCTGGAGCTTTAACATATTTTCCTCTTTGATATTTGCATGAATTATAGCTAGGTATCTGGCAGTACTACCAAAGAATATTCGCTTTAAATTTAAATTCTTAGCATGTTTTATGACAAGTAGGTATTTTTAATTCTGACCCCAAACTGCCTTGTGGTTAGAAGTTTCTAGCAGAGAAGCTCCTTCCCCCAAATCTCAGATTCCGGCTGAAATAGACAAGATTCTTTACCAAGTAAAGTGGACTTTGTTTTTTTTTCTCCATGACAGACATTTCCTTGGAGGTATTACCTTTTGGGATTCTAGCCCATAAGGTTTTTAATCTACTCTCTCATCTTGTAAACGGTCCAGTCTTTGCGTACTGTTCTATGTTTTGAGGCCCATTATAGCTAAATGCTCTAAGCCACTAGAGATTGGTATATGTACCTAGGGCAGTCTTGGCCTTCAGTGTTTGGCTATATCTCTGAATTAGTGCTTTCTTTTTGGTTTTTCCCCTTGGGGGAGTGTGGGATTAAAGGGTAAAGAGAATTTTTTTCTTCTTGCCAGCTTAGTTTTTCTTTTTTTTTTTTTTTGAGTTGGAGTCTCACTCTGTCGCCCAGACTGGAGTGCAGTGGCCGTTCCCGGCCACCGCAGCCTCGACCTGCTGGGCTCCAGTGATCCTTCCGCCTCAGCCTTCCAAGTAGCTGGAACTACAGATGTGCGCTACCACGCCCGGCTAATGTTTGATTTATTATAGAGATGAGGTCTCGCCAAGTTGCCCAGGCGGGTCTCGAACCCGCGGGCTCAGGCAATCCACTCACCTCAGTCTCCCAAAGGCGCGGTATTACAGGCTGAGCCACCGAGCCCGGCTCCATCCAAGATATTTTAAAATAATTTTATTTTGCATTTATTCAGTATTCTTTAAATTGACTGTCCCTTAGAGTAGCTAGACAGCTATGTTGCTCGAAGCAGAAATCTTTTCTAAAGTATCTTTATGACTCTCTTACTGGGTAGCAGAGCAGTACATTAGGTACTGCTAATCGGCTACCATGTTCAGGTTAGTGTGTTTAAAATTCTGCACACAACAAGTGCTGTTTCTGCTTAGTTAAAAAAAAAAAGTGTCAGGTTGACATAGATACTGATGTGTCAAAACGTTCAGGGTATTATGAATGCTCCATTTTGACTTTGTATTTCTTTAATCTAAGTGATGACTGTGGATGACTGTATCCTTTTGCATTTGTTTGGCTGCAGGCATCTGTGACTAGTAATTAAATAAAAACAGAGGAGTAAATACTTAATGATAGCCGGTTATCATATATGGCAGTTTCTACTACAAATCTTTTGACCTAATTGAAGTGATTGGTGCTATAATAATCTTGAGAATGGGCGCAAACTCATGACTGTGTGTGAATTGTTTTCCTAGACAATGAAGTGTTTCTATCTTTGGATCTGTATAAGAGTGATGGCATATTTTTTAACTATATGGACATTCTATTAGTATGCTAATTTTTATAGTCTACATAGAATTGCCTACTTTTACATGCCTAAACAAAATTCATGGAGGAGAAATACTGACTTCTAAAAGTGAAATGGACCAGGCATGGTGGCTCATACCTGTAATCCCAACACTTTGGGAGGCTGAGGTGGGAGGATTGCTTGAGCCCAGGAGTTTGGAACCAGCCTGGGGAGTACAGTGAGACCTCATCTCTACAAAAAAAATAAGTCAAGAATGGTAGTGCATGCCTGAAGCTACTTGGGAGGTTGAGGTGGGAGGCCGTGATTATGCCACTGCACTGTAGCTTGGGCAACAGAATGAGACCCCCAACTAAAAAAAAAAAAAAAAGGTCAATTGCTGTGGCTCAAGCCTATAAGTCCAGCACTTTGGGAGGCCAAGGCGAGAGGACTGCCTGACCCCAGGGGTTTGAGACCAGCCTGGGCAAGTTAGTGAGACCTCATCTCTACAATAAAAAGAAAAATAAACCAGGCATGGTTGTGCACGCCCGTAGTTCCAGCGACTTGGAAGAATCACCTGAGCCCAGCAGGTCGAGGCTGCGGTGGCCGTGAGCATGCCACTGCACTTCATCCTGGGCGAGACTCCAACTCAAAAAAAAAAAGAAAGAAAGAAAAGTGATTGGGTACAGTATTAGCATATACCTCTTATATACTAGGATGAAATTTTCAGATAGTCCTTTAGAGTAATCCACAAAGAGTACATTCAACCATTCTTATTTGAAGGTTTTGAAGCTGCTAAAACCCTTCAAATTCTACAGTCATACTAGATAGGAGTTCTGAATGTGGGAGTAGAATTCAGCTTTGGAAGCATCTACATGTAATATATTATAGAAATAAATCCTTGGCATTGGTTTGTGGAAGTTTGCCATGACCATATTAAGGTGATATTTAATAAAAGCAAAATGTAGCACACACAGGATATTGTACAACTGTCAACTTATTTTGTCTATTAAAAATCTATCATGTATCTGAGAATATCAGTTTAGCCTCTTATAATGAGAATATATTTTATGTCTTATTTGAAGTATGTTAATTTAAAATACATGAAAAATATATCATTTGTAAAAGAATATTAATATCATCGATACCATTTGTATTATACTTAGGAAGAATATATTACATTTAGACATGGGTCTAATATCTTATATGCTATTTAGTACTTATAATGAGTAAGTGTATGTTCTATTTTTTATGTTTAAATCATCTTTTAGGTTTAATATTTAAAATTTTTATTTTAGAGTACAAAATAGGACATAAACAAAAGAATTAGAATCAAAGGAATATTTTTGATAATTATCTTTTTTACATTTCTTCTGCAAATAGGATCATGACACTAGTGGGAGTTGAATTTTTTATGTACAAAGTAGTCACAATTTTTCCTTTTATTTTTATAGAAGTTGAAAATATATCTGTGATCTTCACTAATTCACTTAGCACAGAGGTAGAACCCTTTGAAGAATTTAATTGAACTTAAATTAGGAAATGTTTAGATAGCATGTGATTTCCCTAGCCCAGATTTTTGGCTGTGGAATATAAAGGAAGGATTTAACCTGAAAGAGATTTTGCTAGGAAGAATTGTCAGAACTTGTGACTGAAAGGTAATTGCCAATTTGAAAGCTTAAATGATGGAGAGGATCCCAGTTTTGTTGGCAGAATGGGGACATTAGGAAAGGTGATAAGGGGTAGGGATGAAGGGTCAGAGTGAGGATGAGTTCTCTTTTAGAGGTGTTCATTTGAGTTAATGATGGGACATCTGGGTGGGATTGTGAGTTAGAAACTTGATGTTTGAGGATAAGTAAGAGTGGTTAGGGCTGGGAATGTTCATTGGCGTTATTAGCTCTGAGGTGATATTGATTCTGGGAGAGTTGATAAACCTTTCAGGTGACAGAGTATATAATCTGAATGTTAGTCTCAGAATTTCAAATGATTTCTTTAGAAGAAGTTTCCCTACCTGTGCCAAGTTAAAGATTAAATAGTAAGAAACCTCTAAAAACCTGCCTTGTTGTAATGTCCTATAAAAGATACAACTGTTACTCTAGGGTCAGGAATTTTTTCATCAGGCTTGCAATGCTTGCCTGTTCTTTTATTAACTAATGTTTTTTGAAAGTAGTGGCTCCATGCAGAGGGCTCTAAAAAGCTCCTGATGAATGCTTTAGGCCAGGTAATCAGCATCTTAACAGACTTTGCTATGTTGACTTTTGAAGTCTAATTTGAGGGTTATGGAAATGTTAGGAATTTTAAATCAAAAGGAGAGGATTGTACCTTCACCCCTTTACAGGAAATAAATTTTGAATCAAATGGAACACAAATTACTGTCAGTCTGATGTTGATTGTGGTTCTATTGTGTAAAGAGGAGCCTACACAGCACTTTTGGACTTGTAATCTTCAGGAGGGCAAAATCTCCCTCCAGTGGGAAAGGTGGTGACAATCACACATTAGGCAGCTAATAGCTGCATGGATGAATGAAATACAAAATATGTGTAGAACTGTGCACTGACATCAAAGTGTTTGTCCTTTAACTCAAAGAAAAGGACAAGAATATGTGTGTGATTTAAAAACATTAAATACATGCACATGCACACTGATTTAAGCCATATACCATAAAGCAACATTGAAAAACATGGTATTATAAATTATCATAGTTAAGGAATTGAGTTTTCTGACTAAGCAAAATGGGGGGGGGGGTTATGTGTTAAGATGATATTTAGCCAAGACGTTGGGAGAAACGTTACTTATCTGAAATAAAAATGTATATACATTTGTCAATATAAGTTGAAATAATACTGCTATATATATTATGTATTTATATATTTTTTAAAAGGCATATTGGCCCCAATCCACTTGTGTAGAAAATGATAGCCTTAATCAGAGCAAACCTAGCTCAGCTCTTCTACTACTAAAATGACTTAATGAGATATAACACAAAAAAGAAAGGTTATGTTTTGGCAAGAAGGAAGGGGCATTATGGTTCAATACCTTTACTTAACTAACCTTTAAGTGTGCAATTAACATTTAAAGGAAATAAAATTTTGGAAGTATTATAGAGTAATTGCAGAAATGTAAAATGTAGTTAAAAGCTGGTTAGTCTGTTAGGAGAAATTCCTTCAGATAACACTGACAGTCATCAGAAGTGAATTTGTAATGCGTAAGGGATGAAAATCTGCTCAATTGGTGATATAGTTACTGCTTTCTCTTTTGTTGTTTTCTTCATGAACTTCAGCTCTTTGACATTTTCTAGGATGAAACTTTCATACTGACCCATAATTGATCTTTTAAACACAAATCCTGAAATATTTGAGGAAAAAAAAAAACATTGCGCATAAGTAAGCAGCAGCATAGGGAGGGAGAAATGGAAAAGCTTGTACCTTGAAACTTTCCAGGATATTTGCCCATCAACTCACAATTTAGCAAAATCTGTTATATTTAAAACTTTATTGTTTCTAGCCTCTACTACTATGAACAGCTTTTCACTTATGGCGAGCATAGAGGGTATCTGAACTATCAACTCACCTTTGCAGTTTATTTACAGAAGTCGTCGTAGTGTCACTGAAGTACTACATTGGGTAATATGAAATTTACAACACTGACCTGATCCATATCAGCTCATCTGTATTTTTCTTGCTCTTGCTCTCACCTGCTGCTGCAGGACCCTATCTCTTCTCAAAAATCCCTAATTTAGATATTTCTAGGGGTCTCGGGAAATAGTTTACACATTCCCTAAATGAATTTTGTCAGTTTCCATGTAACAGCTGCAGGTAATTTCTTTCATATCTTGTTTTGAACCTCTTCCCTAGGGACAACTGTGTGTGAAGAGAGGGGAGAAGTGTCCATGGGACACAGCTGGTGGTATTCTGAAGCCCTCTATGTGCCAAAAGTATAGGGTATTCTGTGGCAAAGTATGGAAACATGTCTTTCTTCCCCTCTCTCCTTTTGAAATATACTTGATTAGAGGGGAATCAAATTAGTACTCTTCAGACAGTACTTTCTATAGCACTCAGATATCTGAGTATATTGAGGGTGAGTAGGCTGGGCCTGGAGGTACATCCAAGAAACAAATACTCTGCACTCAGAATCACCCCAACCCTATCCAAATTGCAGGCCTCCTTATTGGACTCATCCTGTCTGCTTGCTACTGGCTTCCCTTCCTTTAGGAGATTTTTCTCCCAGGAGGCTCCTTAGTCCACCACCCAAGTAGACTTTAGGCTGATTTCTAGGAATGTACACATTAGTCTCAAACTGTGCTTGGAACCCCTACACTTTTTCCATTTTCTCTTTTGATGTGTTTTTGATGAGTAGATGAAGTGGAGGTAAACAAATACCACTACATATCTCTTTCCTTTGTGTCTTGTCCTCTTTCCTTTTTTCTTTTGGAATTTATGGGCATGAAAAGATATCACTGCCCAATCTTACATACATCTTTGTCTACCAAGTTTAGTATGTATGTATGTATGCATGTATGTAAAAATTAGAAGTCTCTAGACATTGACTACAATGACCACTTGCAACATAGAATTCTACAGGTAGTTGACTCATGAAAGCAATATGTGCTAGGATAGAAGTCTACATCTACTGCACGTTTGATAGAGTGAGTTTCATTGCAATTCTTATTTGCAAATGGAACTCACCAAGCAATGGCAGTTATATAAGCTTATAACTAACTTATAAAATAATATCTAGAGTCAGAATACATCCAAGGCTACTAAATGTGTTAAATATTTCATATAGTTGAACAGAGAAATAAAATATGTGTCACCTCCTAGTGTGATGCCTACATTCTGAAGATAAGTTAACAGGTTACCAATAGCGAGAAGGGAAATAACAAAACAAAAAAAGTTTCACATTCTGAGCTAAAATTTTGTTTTAGGCTTGATTTATTCCATTATATTTATATACACAGTTAAAACTTAAAATTGAGATGGAGAGTTTTAAATATGCCAAATTGATTCTTAAATAATTTTAATAATGTTCTTATTCTTTCTAATTTAGTTTCACTGTAGTGAAAATTATGCAAGTTACCAAATTGAGCTTTTGTTTTTCTTAATAACACTTCACAAAAAATCCAAGAGAAAAATTTTTTAGCAAACGATTGAATAATTTCATTGTAGCAAAAATATTCTGAATAGATGGAAATGATACCTTACCTACCTTCTCATTCTATAAGAGAAAATGACATTAACGAACTTGATTTTAGTTCAGTATATGGGGGGGGCAAAATAATGGAATTATATTTTGGAGGATTGGGTCCCTCATTGTATAGGCTTCCCCCACTAGGTAAGTGTTCTAGGAACCCATCAGCATCAGTGCATCAGATAGCATTGTTGTGAGAGGCTTTGTTCAGCTTCAGTGACTTTTTTTGGAGATTCTTTCTGCATGTTTGCTCATTTCATGATTTATGAGCACACCCACCCACACCATGCTGAGTGTTTAGCAGTTTTTGATCAAAAACAGCATGACTCCCATGCCTCACCCTCCCTATTCACCTGATCTCTCCCTGAACAGCTTTTTTTTATTTCTCCAGTTGAAAACATTTCTTAAAGGGAAATGATTTTCTGATGTGAAAGAGGTGAAACAAAAATCAGCAGAAGCACTGAAGGCATCAAACTTTATGAATTCATAAAGTGTTTTGAGCAGTAGAAGTGTCTAGGTAGGTGTATTGCTTCAGGCAGAGAGTACTTTGAAGGTGACTGAAGCTTACACATATAAGAAAAAAATACAAATTTTAAAATAAATATATTCCAATTTTTTGGGGGGTCCCCCCGTACATATATGTGTTTATATCCATATTTGTATTTATTTTAAGTCAAAGGGCACGTATTTTAAAACTTGCATCTCATTAGTTAGACAATGAGTGCCATCAGAGGCCTAGAGGTAAATGGAAAGGCAGAATCCAGGGGGAAGAGAGAAAAGATAAATGGGGGGACAGAGAGCATTTACAGTGGGATATGATACAGTTGTTTTCCTTGGGACTTAGGCTCTATGAGGGGGGACCCAAAAATTTGGAATTTACTTATTAAAAATTTATGTATTTATTCTTACATGCTTAAATTTCAGTCACCTTCAAAGTACTCTCCATTTGATGCAATACACCTACTGAGGCATTTTTTCCATTGCTCTAAACAGTTTTTGAACTTATCAATTTTGATGCCTTTTAATGCTTCTGCCGTTTTTTCTTTCACCTCTTCCACATTGGAAAAATGTTTCTCATTGAGGACTTTTTTCATTGGGGAAACAAAAAGCAAGTTGCTTGGGGTGAGATCAGGTGTTGAATAAGGAGGGTGGGACACAGGGGTCATGGCATTTTTGGTAAAAAACTGCTGAATACTCAGTGCAGTGTGGGTAGGTGCTCTCGTAAATCACCCATCATGAAATGGGCAAATGTGTTGAAAGAATCTCAAAAAAAAAATTCCACAAAAACCTCACTGAAACCGAATGCAGCCTCTCACACTAGCTGGTACGCTGATGCCAATGGGCTCCTAGGACAATTGCCTAGTGGGGTAAGGCTGTACTACAAGGGACCCGCCCTCCAAAAAATAATTTTGGTTTTTTGGGGGTTTCCTTTGTATGTTACCTATCCTATTTATCTTGTTATTGTGGAAAAATATGTAACAAATTTTACTCTATTACCTATTTTAAGTACACAGTAAAGGAGCATTAAATGCATTTACATTGTTATACAATCATCACCACTACTTCCAGAATTTTGTCATCATCCCAACAGAAACTCTATATCTATTAAGCAATAACTCCCTATACCCTCTTCCCCCAGCTCCTGGGAACCTCTATTCTACTTTCTGTCTCTAAAAATTTGCCTGTTCTAGATTCCTCATATAACTGGGATCATACAATATTTCTTGTTTTGTGTTTATCTTATTTCACTGAGCCAAGTGTTTTCAAGGTTTCTCTATGTTGTAGTATGTATCAAACCTTCATTCCCTTATTACTGAACAAGATTCTATTGCATGTATATACCACATTTTATCAATACATCTGTTCATAGACAGGTGGCTGATTTCTACCTTCTGGATATTGAATAATGATGTTATAATCATTTGTGTACAGTATCTGAGTCCCTGTTTTTAGTTTCTTTGTATATATACCTTAGTGTATTTGTCAAGGTTCTTCATATAAACAGTAGCAATAGCATATATATATATATATATATATGAAGTCCCATGATCTGCCATTTATAAGCTGGAGACTCAGGAAAGCCAGTGGTATAATTCCAGTCCTGAGTCTGAAGGCTGGAGAAATAGGGGAGACAATGGTGTAAATCTCAGTTCAAGGGCAGGAGAAGATCATTGCCGGAGCTCAAGCAGACAGGCAGGCAGGAAGCATAAAGGGCGAATTCCTCCTTTCTCTGCCTTTTTGTTCTATTCAGGCCCTGAACTGGTTGGATGATGCTCACCTACATTAGGGGACGGGGCAATCTATGTTCCTGTCTACCAAATTAAATGCTAATCTCATCCTCAAACACCCTCACAGACACACTCAGAATTAATGTTTAATTTGGGCACCTATTTGCCCAGTCAAGGGGTGGAATTGTGGAGTCTTATGGTAATTTTATGTTTAATTTCTGAGGAACCACCAAACAGTGGCTGTACCATTTTGCATTCTGCCCAGCAATGCACAAGAGGTCCTATTTTTCTGCATCCTTACCAACACTCATTTTCTATTGTTTTGAAAATAGCTATTCTAATGAGTATGAAGTATAATTTTATTGTGGATGCTATTGTAAATGGAATTGTTTTCTTAAGTTCCTTTATAGATTGATTGTTGCTAGTGCATAGAGATGTAACTGATTTTTGCATATTATTTATGTATCCTGCAACTTTGCTGAATTCTTTTATTAGCTCTAACATTTTTTTGTGGATTTTGTTTCAGTTTTCTACATACAAGATTATGTCATTTGTGAACAGAAGTAATTTTACTTCTTCCTTTTCATTTGGGCTGGCATTTCTGTTTTTGCCTAGTTGCTCTTGGTCATGGTGTATAATCTCTAATCTTTATCATTTCCTTCCTGCTATTAGCTTTGGGTTACTTTACGCCTGTTTTTCTAGTTTTTTTAAAAGATGTACAGTTAGGCTATTGACTTAAAATCTTTTTCTTTAATGTAGGCATTTACTGCTATACTTTTCCCTCTTGGCAGCTATTTCACTGCATTCCATAAGTTTTGGTATGTTGTGCTTTCGCTTGCATTCATCTCAGGTATTTTCTAGTTTCCTTTGCGAATCTTTCTTCGACCCATTGATTATTTAAAAGTATGTTGATTAATTTCTACATAATTGAGGATTTTCCACTTTTCTTTCTGTTATTTGTTTCTAGTTTCATCCCATTGGGATCCCAAAAGATACTTTGTGTGATTTCAGTT
Source organism: Carlito syrichta (assembly GCF_000164805.1). Taxonomy (NCBI): domain Eukaryota; kingdom Metazoa; phylum Chordata; class Mammalia; order Primates; family Tarsiidae; genus Carlito; species Carlito syrichta. Next base: position 470,181 of record NW_007260100.1, read on the forward strand.
TAAGAAAAAATTATTAGGACTTGTTTTGTGGACTTACATATGATCTGTCCTAGAGAATGTTCCATGTGTACTTAAGAAGAATGTACATTTTGCTGTTTTTGAGTGGAGTGTTTTGTATGTGTCTGTTAGGTCAAATTGGCTTATAGTGTTATTCAATTTCTCATTCTTTATTAATTTTCTGTCTAGTTGTTGTACCTATAATTATTACCCATAGTAGGATATTGAATTCTCCACCTGTTACTATTGAATTCCCTTTTTCTCTCTTCAATTCTACCCATTTTTACTTCAGTTTTGGAACTCCGTTCTTAGGTAGGCATGTGTTTATAATCATTATGCCTTCTTGATGGGTTGAATCTTTTATCAATATGTAAAGGTTGTCTCCATTTTGTTTTTTGCTATTTTTTTGATTTAACATGTTTTGTCTGACAAAAGCATAGCAACCTCAGCTTTTTTTTTTGTTACTGTTTACAGGGAACAGTGTTTTCATCATTTTTTTTTCAACCTCTTTGTGCCTTGGTGTGTAAAGTATCTCTCTTATAGACTGCATATAAATTCATAATTTTTAAATCCATTTTGCCAAACTTTCTTTTTATTGGAGAGTTTAATCCATTTATATTTTTAAATGTCTCATAAGAAATGACTTATTTCTGCCATTTAACTGTTTTTTGTTTGTCTAACATTTTTTCTTAATGCTTCCATTACTAAATTTTTGTATTTAGTTATTACTTTTTAGTTTATTATTTTGATTCTCATCTTTTTCTCTAATGATTTGTAGTTATTTTCTTAGTAGTTACCTTGGGAATTATAATTAATATCTTAAACTTACAACAACCTTGTTTGAATAATATCAACTTAATTTCAATAATATACAACGACTCTCTGTACATCTCTGCCTCAAACTTTTTATATTTTTATTGTCATAGATTACATCTTTATATATTATATGCCCATTAACATGTTTGTAGTTACTGTTATTTATTTATTTTATCTATCTATCGATCTGTCTGTCTATCAAGTTGGAGTATCACTTTGTCACCCAGGCTGAAGTAAAGTGGCAAGGCCTTGGCCGTCAGAGCTCATGGCAGCCTCAACTTCCTGGTAGCTGAGACTAGAGGTGCATGCCGCCACTCCTGGCTCATTTTTCATTTTGGTAGAGATGAAGTTTCTCTATATTGCCCGGGCTGGTCTTGAACTCCTAGGCTCAAGTAATCTTCCTGCCTTGGCCTCCCAAAGTGCGCGTTGGGATTACAATTTTGAGTCACCATGCTTGGCCCATTTTATGCCTTTAAAATCATACAGGAGAAAAAAGTGGTTACAGTCCAAAAGATAACCTATGTGGTTATCTTTACACTTGTCTTATTATATCTTTGAATTAATGTTTAGTTTCCTTTCATTTTAACCTGTAGGAATCCCTTTAGTATTTCTTGTAGGACAGGCTTGCTAGAAATGAATTCTCTCTGTTGTTTTTGTTTTTAATTTGGTCATGTCTTAATTTTTCCCTCACTGTTGAGATAGAATAGTTTTTCTGGATATAGAATGCTTAGTTCAGGACTTTCTATATGTATGTTATTCCACTAACTTTTGGTAGTGGAATACTACTACCCATAGTTTTATAGGAAATCAGGTATTAATCTTATTGAAGAAACCTTGTAAGCAACAAGTCATTTCTCTCTTGCAACTTTAAAATTATCTCTTTGTTTTAGGGTTTTGACAATTTGACTATAATGTGTCTCAGTGGATCCCTTTGAGATTTTTGTGCTTGGAGTTGATGAGCTTCTTGGCTTTCTATATGCATTTCTTTTGTTATATTTGGGAAGTTTCAGCTATCATTTCTTCACATTTTTTTTTCCTATTTTTTTTCTCTTCTTCTTCTGAGAATCCTATGATGCCTGTGTTGGTATACTTTATGGTATCCCACAGGTCCCTCAGGCTCTTTTTGTTTGTTTGTTTTTGTTTTGTTTTCTTTATGCTTCTCAGACTGAATCATTTTAATTTATCTTCAAGTTTATGGATCTTTTCTTCTATCTGCTCATATCTGCTGTTGAACACTTCTAGTGAGTTTTTTGTTTCAATTATTATACTTTGTATTTTTTTTTAACTTTTGGTTCTTTATATAATTTCTTTATTATCTTTATTGATACTCTCATTCTGTTCATACATCATATTCCTAATTTCCTTTAGTTATTTGTCTGTAGTATGCTTTTACTCATTGGACATATTCAAGGTGGTTGAATGTTTTTGACTAGTATCTCCAGTGTCTGGGCTTTTTCAAGGTTAGTGTCTTCTAAATTCTTTTTATACTTTGTGTGAGACTTCCTTTCCTATTATTTGTATGGCCATTAATTTGTTTTTGACTACTGGACATTCTTAGTATTATACTGTAATAACTCTGGAAATCTGATTCTGTCACTGCTTACAGACTCCTGGTTTTTGTTTGCTGAGGGTTGTAGCCATTCATTGGTGATTTTTGCAAACAATTTTCGCAAAGTATATATTCCCTTTTGTATGTTGTCACTGAAGTTTGTGTTTTATTATCTCTTCTGTCAACCAGTGACCTGACAAAGATTTCCCTAAATGTTTGACTTTAAAAAGTTGAGGCGAAAGGTGTTTTGTCTATTTGAATCTTCTGATAGCTCCCATAAGTTGTTGCAGCCCAAGAGAGTTGAAACCAAGGCAAGTGTCTGCACTGGTCCTTTGTGAAACTGCCAAACTAAAATGCAAAACCCCAAATTTTTGGAGAACAAGACCTACACCACCTACCATAATATCATCCTGCCTTTCTGGAAACTCTTTCATGCACATTACTCCCTTACTTGAAAATAGCAGTTTCTCCCTTCATAAGGCACTCTCCTCATTGCTGCAAGTGTCCAATCAGGTTCCAGAGTTTGTTTTTGTTTTTGTTTTGAGTGGTGGTCTCATTTTGTCACCCAGGATGGAATGCAGTCACATTATCATGACTCACCACAGCCTTGACCTCCTGGGCTCAGAAGATCCTTCTGCCTCAACTTCTAGAATAGCTCGGACTACAGGTGTGCCCCACCATGGTCAGCTAATTTTTTTTTATTATTTTGTAGAGATGAGGTCTTGCTATGTTGCCTGGGCTGGTCTAGAATTCCTGGACTCAAGCAATTCTCCCACCTCAGCCTCCCAAAGTGCTGGGATTACAGGTGTAAGCCACTATGCCTTGTCAGGTTCCAGAGTTTTGAAATAGTTTACTCAAATCTTTCCAACTTAGCAGTTGATTTGAAGGAATCCAATCCCTGGAGCTTCCTTCTCCACTGTTTTATGTTGATCCTACTTTCTTGAATCTTTGTTTGTACTTTCCTGTTGTCCATATATCTATTGAAATCCCATACAAGTTCCCCTAATGTTGGTTATAGGCTAATGTAATGAAAATTAAAACAGTACCAAAATTCAGTATAAACTAGGTTAAGATGAATTAATCAGTTTTGATTCTCTTAGTTCATGCTGTTAAAACAAAGTGCCACAGACTGGGAGGCTTATAAACAATAGAAATTTATTGCTCACTATTTTGGACACTGGAAGTCCACGTTCACAGGGCCAACATTGTTGGGTTCTGATGAGGGCTCTCTTCTGGGTTGCAGACTGCTAACTTCTCGTTGTATCCTCATATGGTAGAAAGCGAGCTAACTAGTTCTCTGGCCTCTTTAACAGGGGTCCACCTTCATGATCTAATTAACTTCTTTAGATTGTCATTTTGAGGATTAGATTTCAACATATAAATTTCACAACAGGCTTCAAACTTGAGATCAGACTTTATTACTTTTGGTTTGCTTCCCTTTTAAGTATAGGAATGAATTGTGTACTTAAATATAGACATTTTAAATAATGGAAGATTTTTATACTGGATAGGTATGGTTTGTAAGATGGTTCCATGTTTTGAAAAATTGTGGCTAGTAGAGTTGATATTTTCTTTTTCAGCATTCTTATATGTGAGCTAATTCTACATAATATTTTTCTGTTTTCAGGTTAAATTGACTAATTATCATGACAGTGAATAAAGCTTAAAAGTTATGCTATGTGTTTTAGGCATAGGAGGTTTACTCAGTTTTGAAATGCCATTTATTTCTAAATAATTTTTTATTAAACATTTATGTAGTATAGTGCATAGAAACCAAACAAATTTATACATTTTATTGACAGTTCATTGTGGTTCATTTTTAGGTCAATTTTTGGAGGAGGGGGGGGATACACTAGTAATATAACAGAATCACAATCAGAAATTTAAGTTTGCTATCCTTGTAAATCACTTTTTAAATTGTTAATGTATATTTTAAAATCCTAATACTAAAGCACTAAAATTTTATACTTTTATTTCTTTGTAGAACCTTGTAAAACATCTTCCTGAGCAGAAGGTACTCAATGAATTGGCCCAGCTTAAGAATGAATATGATGACCTCTGTGAGTCTGAACAATTTGGAGTTGTGGTATGTATGGAGAATAAAGGCCCACACACTCAGTTGGGAGGTAACACTTGTCAGAAACAATGAAAAGAAAGACATTCCAACTGTTGAGAATTTTTTTTTATGTTACTGTGTAGCTACATAATATTGGCTGTCAGAAAAAAAATCCTTTTTTACCTATTATTTGTCATGGTATTGAAAAATAGTTTGTTTTTTTACATTCACAAAATACTTCAAAATATTTCATGGGATTTTGTCTATAAAAGTGCTGATTTTAATCCTATTAATATATGCAAAATAGTATGCAGTATTGTATGAGCTATTTTTTCTTCCATTTATATCTTGAGGTTAGAATTTGGCCCTGAAAACCTTAGGCTAAAATAAAAGGATAATAGCTAGATAAATAGCAAACTACTAGAGACTCTTTTCTGTGGTATCTATTGTATCAGAAAAAGCACAAGGACTTTTAGATTTTCTTTACAGTGTCAATAATTGAAAGCTTGAAATGTGCTGTTTTAACTGGGAAGACAATCTTGTAAGTATACATCATATGGTTAAATCAACACATTGTTAAATTAGTATTGGAATGAATTATTTTTTCTTATGCTGCCCTTCATTTTAAGGAGTACAAAAGATGACTAGGTATAAAATATGTATTAAAGAATATTGTTATGTATTTTAAGTATTCCTCAGAACTGCTATTCAAATAGTTGGCAAAAAACAAAACAAGACATGGAAGAGGGCATTATGATTTATTTAATTTCTTGGAGAAAAAACTGTTTTCTACTTAAGTGCTCAATACTACTTTGTTTGCTCTATGAATAAATAGTTCAATCATGGTTGCTAGCTTTACCCTGGTTGCCTGAACATTTTTCATTTGCATACTAAGAATTTTTAAATTACCAGTGGACCTACTAGTCAAACACTGTTAGCTTCATCCAAAATACTTTTTAGCCTTTTAATAGTATAATATATTAGAATTGATCTAATTTGATACTTTGCAATTTAAAAATCCTGTTTAAAGTCAAACTGTGATAGATAGGACTGAGCATGTTCCTTTTGAACACATGCAATAACTTCTTGCCCATATTTAGAGTTTATTAATTTTAAGACATGGCATTGACTACGCTGATGTAGGAGGAATCTGGCAAATCCTTGCAATGAAAATCAGGAATGTATATTTGGGATCAGATAGACCATATAAAGGTATCTGAGGAAGGTATTTCTCTTATTTTTGAACAAGGCAAATTAATCAACCGAATTGGCTAGAAATTATTTATTAACCAAAAGCAACTTAGCACAATATTAAATAATAAAAGTTTAGACCAAAGTCTACACTTGAAGCCTAAGCTGCTTGGATTCATATTATAACTGAAGAAAGGCTGTATGCCCTCCGAGAATTCAGCTGTGTCATGATGGTTATGAGTTTTACAGTAGGTACACTACACAATTTCTCTGAAGCCGTTTTTTTTGTTTGTTTCCTGAATGCAGTTTATCTTGGAAGATGTATTAGTTTGCCAAGCAAGTCCTTCAAGAGGAATATCCTTGGTACCACACTGAGGAAATGAAGTTTAGGGACATAAAAAGCAATATACCTTCTGAACTAAAAGCAAAATAGAAAATGGAAGAGATTTCTTGTTTATGCACATAGCCATAAATAATTCTGGGGCTATGGTACATGAAGTAACCTGGTCCCCTTATTTAATCTCACCATCCTAAGTTACATGTCTGTAGGGGAAAAAAGTCAAAGACGTTACAAAGTAGTTTATACTATGTAAATTACCTAAGATCATATCAATCAGGATTTGCCAAAGAAAGTTTAGCTAGACTCATATTAAGGAACTATTTTTGAAATAATGAAAAACCTTATCTTTTAAATATGTGTACTTTGCAATGTTTAGAACAATATCGTGTTTAAAATAGACAGTAAATAAATGTTGAATTGAATTGTAGGACAATTATTAAAACTAAATGTGAACCTGAGATTTTAAAACACCATAATTTAGATCTGTGAAAGTAAAAATTTTGCTAAAATATATTTCTTCAGGTATATGCTGAAAGTAAATTGAATTCTGTGTAACTACATCCAAATACTTTTTACCTAAGCACATCTCAACAGCCTACAGTGTGAACAGCTTTGGAAATATGTAGAATCATCTGCACTAATGAGAAAGGCTCCAAACAGGAGAAGCTTTTTCCTTCTACCCTCCTCCCATCAACACAATTAGTGGATTCCTCCTAAAAATCTGTATTTGTCTTTTGATTTCTATGTCAAAAACCTCCGGTGTCTTCCTGAATTTACAGAATGAAACCCAAGCTTATTGCTCCTGTAACTCTCTGGCTTTCTTCCTTCCTGTTCCCATTAGTGAACTGAGTGAATTGATATCTTTATGACATTTTAGCTTTTACCTCAGCAAGACTTGTCATTGCCATTTCAGCAGTTATTTCACTCACTCCCATTCAGGGGTCCTTCATTTTTTCATAGTGGCCATGCCATATCTTACCCACTTTCTTCAAGTTGTCTGTTCCCTCCCCATTCTTTTTGCTTATCACAAACAGCCTTACTTGCCAAAAAAAAAGAAAGCACCCAGACATCAGAGCCTCCAATATCAACTCTACCTATATATTCACCTCTAGCCATACCTTTTATTAACTCATTCTCTGTCAAACCACCCAAAAAGTAGATGCTCAATTATTACTAACATTACTGTTCTTGCTATTATAATTGATAGAAACAAAAACATATTAAGAACTTACTGTGTCAGGTTCTATGTGAAGCATTTTGACTGCTCCATCGTGTGTATTCTTTATAGCAACCCTATGAGGTTGGCACTTTTATTGGCTTAATCTTATGGATAAGGAAGGCACGGTAACTTGTCCAAAGTTACATAGTAACTTTTAGATGCAGATTTCAAGCACGTGCAGCCTGAATTAATAGCCACATTTAATCACTCTGCTGTTCTGGGGTGTGTGTGTGTGTGTGTGTGTGTGTGTGTGTGATGTTTTACTACAAGGTGATCTCACCTCAATTTTGGACATCATCATCTGCTGCCTACTTTAGGACAGTAGTATCTCTTGCTTACTTTACTTCTGTTAGTTATTCTATTGCATTTTCAGTTTACCAGCTTCTACTCTGCTCTTTAGAAAAAAAGAAAATCTTAAGTTGCTGTCTAATAATGAATGGATAGATGGATGGATGACTAAAAATCCTTCATTGATCCTGAGGTTTCTGTTAGCTGCCTCTCTTCATTTCCTAGCATCAGTTTTTCCAGATTAGTCTCCTTTTGCTCTCTGCTTTCTTATCTCTCATTCACTGTTCCACCAACTGCAATCAGAATTCTGCCATAAATAATGCATTGAAATGGATCTAGGAAAGGTCATTAATTACCTTCTAATTGCATCTAAAATATGCAGCAAATCTACTCACTTCTCTCCATCTCTACTGCAGCCACCTTAGTCCAAGTCAGCATCATTATTGTAATTAACCATTACAATATACTTTTAGCTTGTTTTTGCCACTTGTACTTTTGCCCTTCTCCAAGTCAGTCTTGATATAGGCCTCAGTGTGACATTTCTAGAGTGTATTTGTATTGTGTCATATTGCTTATCTGCTTACAACATCAGTGCTGCTCTAAAGATGCAGTATCAATTCCTTGTCATGACCTATAAGGCACTATCTGGTTTAACACCCGCCCTCCTCTCCTACTTTTATCGCCTCTTGCTCAGTATTCTTTGGGCCACGTTGTATTTTATTTTCCATGTCTTTGAACTTAACATGCTCTTTCCTGCCTCAGGACCATTGTGCATGCTGCTCCCTTATTCCCACACACTGCCTGCTTCTCTCCTGCTTTTTCTTGACATCTTAGTTTAAATTTCTTAGCTTAAATTTATATTTCTCAGTGATGCCTTCACTTTACCTATCAATCAAAAATAGATCTCCCTATTAAATTATCTCAGAGCACCTTTTTTCCTTTCCTTCTATAAATTACCATGTTTTCTAATTAAATGTTTATTTGTGAGGATATTTATAGACTGTCTGTAACCCCAATTATAGTGCAAGTTCTGGAAGTAGGTGACGTGTATCTAACAAACATTTGTGGAATGTATTAGCATGAATGCAACATCAAATGAACTGTTTTCAGTCCTGTCTTATTCTATATCCATATGACACTTGGTAACATTGACATAGTTAAGCTTCTTTTTGAAATATTTTCTTTCTTTGCCTTCTTAAACCATAAATACTATTTCCTGATTTTATTTCTCTAACCCTGGCCAGTGTCCTATAGCATTTCCATTATTATACAACTTCCTAGATGATAAAAACAAAATCTCCTCAGTTAGGGTAGACATATGCCAGAAATGCAATATCATTAAAATAATAATAATAAACACAAACAATAAAAAATTTGCAAAACTGGAGGAAATTGTGAAAGAAGCTTATGTGACACAGTGATTGGGATGCTAAGATTTCTCTAACCTTTTGGGATTTTTAGCAGCCACATCATTGGGCTTGCTTATAATCACATACAATCAGTTGAAAGAGAGAGAGAGAGAGAGAGAGAGAAATAAATAGAAAAACCCAGGAATCATTCCTTTGTCTAAAGGCAGGTCTCTGGTTAATAAAGATATGCTAGTCCCCACACCTTCTGTGATTAATAATTCTCTTCTTTAAGGGAGTAGATTGGCTGTATAGCTTCCTACTGACTTGTCCTCCAACCTGCCTCCCACAGAATTGAATTTGGTACATCATTGTAATTATGTGCTGTACCTTTACTGGAAAAAAACTTGGATCTTCTAAAGCTCTGGCAGTCAGAACCCCCAGCAGGAGCTTAGACTCTTCTGAGTGTGTTTGCAGCTCTACTGTTCTCAAACCTCAGCGCTATGGAAAGTCCCACTTGGCTTATACTGGGGATAGAGACCCATACTGTGTGTATCTATTAAACTAACACATCTTCTGAGAAAAAGAATGCAATAATTAGTTCTCTTAGCAATCGGTACTTTGTTTTTCTGACTTCAAAACCACCCATATTTTTCAATTAAAAACATTCTAAAGCTATAATCTAACAAAAAAAAGGTTGAGATAACCTTGTGCATAAAAATCTTTATAATGGCACAGATTATGTGATATTGCTGACAGCACATTTAAACTTTTTTTAACACAAATATATGAAGGAGGGAGAAGAGGATTTATGCTAGTAGTTGGAAGTACAACTCTGAAGTCGCTGTGCTTTTTAATTTTTTTAAAGTCTCATAAGAGCTTATGAGCTCAATTCATGATGGCTTAACCAGGTGAAAGCTTTTTTTCTCCCACATATCGTCAAAGGCAATTAGTTTGGATAGAAAATTGTAGATCCTCTGTTCCATCAATATTAAATCATTTATCAAGTTTGCATATTCATTAGGAAAATCACATTTTTCTTTATTTTATCTGCCTGCATTTAGGGTACTCAATGTTTTGATATGTAATTCCCTAATTGATTCTATTTTCTTTCTTTCTGAAAATATGAATGTTAACTCTTACTTCTAGATATGTATTCATTTTGTCTGAGAAAAAACTGGTTTAATAAATTTGAGATCAGGTAAAAGAAAACTATGACTATTCCCAAATCCATGTATTTATGTTTTTGTTTCTTTCATTAACTTTTCAGAATAATCTATTTAGTGACAGAATTGCTTATTTCGGTCAGGTTTTGCAATAAGGCCAGGTAAAATTAAATCAACTGAAAATTGAATATTCAGATTTGGCCTTTGCATGTTAATCAATTTTACTATTGATTGCTTCTCACTAAATCAAAAAATCAGTGGTTAACCCTTTTATCTATTTACCCATGTACCACGAATTCCTACTACAGCAACATGGTAGCCATTTTGATGGTGTTCTTGGCCTCAAACAGTTGTTTTCAGAAGGATGTTTTAATATTCTTGCTCAACTTTTTAGTGTGATTCTTCTGAGTCTTCGTATTTTTGGGGTAGACATTGTATAGTGTTCCATTGTACCCTAAAGATGAGTTGATATTTGTTGATGACTAATTTCCACATATTACAATCTTTGGGGAAATATTCTCTATGAGCACATCATTATTTTTCTGAAGTAGAGTCAGTTTTCGACACTATGTTTTTCAAAGCCTCAATTCACAGATTAACTATGGCTCTTTTCTCTCATGACATCTAATGTGGAAACATTTGCCATTTACTCTGTATAGGGGATAAACTTGTATTGATTATTTTGTCCAGGCCAGGTACTAGATTTGCTGCAGAAAGTATGGTGAGGAGTAGGAGTTCCTGCCATTGAGGAGATTATTGTATAAAAAAAATAAAATTATTTACAGAGAATCACAAATGTCCCTGCTTTATTTTAATACCTCCATGCAGAATTTTGCTCAGTCATTGATTTGGAATCTCACTTTGATAGGTAGTTCTGCATGATAGCTAACTTTAATCCATTCTTCTTTAATGTGGCTTCATTATCATTCCTTTTATTATAGTCACAAGTACAAATTATTCTGTATATTCAGTGGACAGCAAACCAAAATAGTATTTATTTGGGAAAAACACCTTGCAACAAATGTATATTTGTTTAAAATGTATCTGTTAATTCTAATGAATTCTTAACATCATATTTTAAAGAGACTAGAGGATCAATTATGCTCACACTTGATAGGCCTTAAAGGTATGTTTCTTTTGTTTTCTTTTGTTTTCTTTTTTTTTTGAGTTGGAGTCTCACCCTGTCACCCAGACTGGAGTGCAGTGGCTGCTCCCAGTCACTGCAGCCTCAACCTGCTGGGCTCCCACGATCCTTCTGCCTCAGTCTTCCAAGTAGCTGGAACTACAGTCACGCGTTATCACAGCCAGCTAATTTTTTTTGATATATTGTAAATATGAGGTCTCACCAAGTTGCCCAGGTGGGTCTCGAACCCGTGGACTCAAGCAATCCACTCACCTCAGCCTCCCAAAGCGCTGGGATTACAGGCTGAGCTACCAAGCCCGGCTAAGTTATGTTTCTTAGGAGTGCCAAAGGAAAGGTGATAGAAATAACCCTAAAGGCCACACATGACTATAGGAGTGCCATGAGGCCATCTATTTTTCCTTCACACATAATTTTTACACTTGTGTCTTTTTTCTCTCTCTGTGGATTCTTATGGTAGTTTGGTAGTAGATCAATATTCACCAGCTGCATAGGTAGTGAAGTGTATGAAATTCAAATTATGTAAACAAAACTGTCTAACTCTTTGGGGAAATAACCCACTTGTACTTGTTCTCACTAAATCTGTCAATGCACTTTTTTTTAATATAGTGCAAATCAGCTAAAGAAATGAGAGCTGCTTAATGTGATTTGATAGACAAGTACATTGTAACACAAATAAATCCCCTACATAATACAACACCTTGGTCAGCATCCCACAGCATTTCAAGGAATGATTTATAAAACAAAGAATGCCAGTCAACTAAAATGCTGCAAGGGACCACAACTAAAAAGAAACACACATTTCAGCAGAGTTTTTGTTTCATTTACTTCTATCACTTAGGTGTACTCAAGTGCCTTTATGAGACATGAACCTTTTAATAATTGTATCTATGGCTAGGGATGTTGCTCAGTGCTTTGTATTATTTCTAAGCTTGGTTATCCAAGACACTCCCTCACATCTCCAAATCCTCTGATGTACCTTAGCCTGGTCAAAAAAATCCACACTTACAATTGTGAAAATACTGTTGTTAGGATCAATACATACTGATTTGTGTCTTCTGTTAAGAGATGTGCTCCTATAGCTTACCTCCTCTATAACCTCTTACCTTTTGTAATAATATATTTTTAATTATAATACTTCTTTTTTGTACTGTGCAATCATATACTTTTATTGGAAAATGATGGAAAGGGCCTTTACCTCTTGCGTGCCGTAAATCACAAAATATTACTGTAGTGTCAGTATCTGCCTTACAGTGTAAAGTAAGTTTGACAGTAAGCTTTCTCCTCACTTTTGGTAATATTTAATGATAACATTTCAAATAGTAAATGTATATTATAAATTTAAAATGGCTAATTTTTTTTTTTTTTGAGTTGGAGTCTCACTCTGTCGCCCAGACTGGAGTGCAGTGGCCGCTCTCGGCCACCGCAGCCTCGACCTGCTGGGCTCCGGCGATCCTTCCGCCTCAGCCTTCCGAGGAGCCGGAATTACAGGCATGCGCTACCACGCCCGGCTGATTTTTTTTGATTTATTGTAGAGATGAGGTCTTGCTGCCCAGGCGGGTCTCGAACCCGCGGGCTCAGGCAATCCGCTCACCTCAGCCTCCCAAAGGCGCGGGATTACAGGCTGAGCCACCGAGCCCGGCAAAAAAATGGCTAATTTTAGCATGATATTTACAGTGGATAATGAGTTCTCTTCTTCATTGAGCCCTGGAAACATACATTCCTTAATTGTGAATGAGAGAATCTCCCTTGGGTTTGGGAGAACAATTAGAAACTATGGTTCCTTCTCATTGAGAATGTTTTTAAATGAATAAAGAAGATAATGACAACAATAGCATTGTTTTAGAGTGCTTGCCTTTTGGCAGTTACTATGACAGGAGCATTGCACATAGTATCTCATTTAAGCCCTAGTGCAACTGGCATGGATGATTTAATGAATACATTTCTGTGGTGAAGAAATAGACTCAGAAATTATGGGTAACCTCCAGTAGGTTATGCAACTAGAAAGTATAGTTCAAGTTCATGTCTATGTAACTCGAAAGTCTCTTACTTCCATCACACCTTGCCATACAGGTCTGAGAATGCAAATAATTGTTTCTCTCCCTTTCAAACCTTACCCTTAACAACAGTTATTTGAATCTGGGCTAAGATCGATCTTTGGCAGTATTGTTGGGATGACCTGCCTAGAAGCTAATGACCTTGCACAAGTTACCCCTCCTTCCCCACATCAGCCTGATGTTATACCTCTTCAAACTATGCATCTTCTTCTTAATTCAGCATTTTACTGAATATTGCAGTTTCTGTATGTATGAATGACTACATTCATTTATTCATTTACAATTGTTTATTTTTTTTAAAACACCTATTATATCTATTACCTGCCATATATCAAACCTTGTTGTAGGGGATGAATAAATGAAGAAATTTTGCCAAATCAAAGGGCAACTCTGAACCCCTTATATTGTACAGCTTCTTCCCTAACACAGGTTGACTGATGCTAGATTAATATTCAGTAATGGCAGTTCAGCAAAGTATTTCTGGTTTGACATCCTAACCGAAGACAATACACCTGGGAGAGTAAACTGTTGCCATCAGCTGTTAAAGTTGTTAATTTTGTCAATAAACAATCTGTTCTACTTGGGAGAAGATCTGAAAAATGGTCAATCAGCTAAGGGATGCTTTTAAAGTCAATCAGCACATATTTGAATGTCTAATATATGTAAGACGCTGTGCTAGGTGCTCCACAAAGTTTTGACTCTCTTCTCTTTTTCTCTCTAAAACCCTCCTCACTGCCTCCCATGGCATCTATTCAGATAACTCCAAATCTGCCAACTCCAATACTTATCTTCTCTGATATCCCAGGACTATGTTTCCAAATGCTACCAGATATCATAATAACGCCAAAAACTCGACATGTCAAAAGACAGTATTGTTTCCCTGTCATAGAGGTATCATTTTAACATAAGAGGATTTGGAGGGATTAAGGAGAAAATTTAGTCTATTTTAGTAATCCAACCTTACGGTATATGAAGTTTGAGTTTCATTGGTGAGCACGGAGCATAAAAGACAATTCTAAGAAATTCTTCAGGTTAAAATTTCTGTAAGGATTGGTATTAAATAGTATTGTGTTTACTATGGATTGAAAATTACTCCATGATTTAGAGTCTTAAATGGGAAGATAAAATAGTCATTGTTAGAAGTAAGATGTACTATTTGATGCCTGAGAAGATGGTCAACCAAATTCACTTAAATGCTAATAAAACATTTTTTGTAACAGCCAAGTATAGTAATTTTCATTTATGGAGCTAGTACCTTTTACTCCACCTTCCCACAGCTCTAATGGCAGACACCGAAAAAGAAAGAAGCAATATTTTTTTTTTTTGAGTTGGAGTCTCACTCTGTCACCCAGACTGTAGTGCAGTGGCTGCTCCTGGCCACCGCAGCCTCGACCTGCTGGGCTCCGGCGATCCTTACGCCTCAGCCTTCCAAGTAGCTGGAACCACAGGCGCGCGCTACCATGCCCAGCTAATTTTTTGATTTATTGTAGAGATGAAGTCTCTCCAAGTTGCCCAGGCGGGTCTCGAACCTGCGGGCTCAGGCAATCCACTCACCTCAGCCTCCCAAAGCGTGGGATTACAGGCTGAGCCACCGAGCCCGACTGAAAGAAGCAATATTTATGGATCATTTATTTGGCTCCCATCAAATCTTTAAGACAAGACTGCTTTACAGGAATATCCTCTACTTTATGATGGGAAAACTTAGCACCAGAAAATTAAGCAGACTATTTTTACACAGACCACATGAAAGTTTCTGGATTCAGTTCTGTTTGATTGAAGTTGCTGCTAATCTACACCCATCTGCCTCTGCTGCCATAGTCCCTCATTAGCTTACTGGAGTGTCAGTAGCAGCAGATCTGGGGATGCAAATTCATCTACCCTCATTTCCTGAAACAAAACAACCAAATAACAAGGTGTACCAAATCAGCACCTCCTACCTTTGTTAATGCCAACATTGTTCTATCTCACAACAGATTTAAAACCTTGGCACCATTTTTGACTTTCTCCTCCCATAACTGGGCAGTTTCTAAGTCTCACTGAGTCTTCCTTACTTCTCTTATATATATTGTTTCCTTTCTCTTCCTACTGTCAGCATCCTACCTCATTACCTGTTTCTTGGGCCATTTTGATAACTTACTGATGGTCTCCCTGCCACTAATCTCTCCATCATCCAATCATAATTAATCTCCTAATAAGACTCAAGAGGCAGTATGGTATAGTGTTTGAGAGTCTGAGTTCAGATCTTCAGGTGTCTGACATATAATTTGATTTTGTACAGGTTACTCAATATTTCTGTGCTTTATTTTCCTCATCTTTAGGATGAAAATAATGATAATAACATTTTCCTAGGATTGCTTTGAGAATTAAAAAGCTCAAAATGTATAATACATATGTAGAAAAATGTCTAACACAAAGTATTCAATAAATGTTAATTGCTATTATTATTGTTATTATTAAAGTATACTTTTGGTCACGTTATTTCAGTTAGAGCTGGTATTAAATAAAAAAAAATCAAATCCGTGTTCTGAGTTAGTAGACCAAGGATTGAAATACAAAGCCCAGAAATGATAAAAATATGAATGAAGATACATGGTATTAGAACTGAAGCAAGACTAAAAGCCCACATATGCCTGAAGGTTATGTTCCTTGGCGATTTGGGACCTAGGGCACCCTGGTGAACCAGGCCGCTACAAGCTCTACAAAGCATGGCCAGGAGGATAAGTACATGGTGACTAGCAGCTGGTCAAAGTAGCTCTGTAGCTTTTTTAACCATCGAGGGGACTAAAAACGACTCCCTAAACATATGAAATGATAGAAACAAATGCTTCTGTGCTAGTGGTGGCCAGTTACTAGTAAAAGGAAAGGAAAAATAAAGTGGAGATGGATTTGGAGATGGTAGTAGAGGCAGAAATGAAGTCAGAAAAATACATATAGAAATTCAGGGATTCCCACACAAACCGACACATTCCCAGAGACATAGCTTTTGATGTGATTAGCTTCCAGTTTTGTGACCTTTACCTCGACTCTTCATATAGGAGGAGGACCCCCCAAAAATTGGAATTTATTTATAAAATCTTTGTATTCTTACATGTTTAAACTTCAGTCACCTTCAAAGTACTCTCTGTTTGATGCAGTATACTTATTGAGATGCTTTTTCCCATTGCTCAAAACAGTTTTATTATTGTTGTTGTTGTTGTTGTTTGAGTCTGAGTCAGAGTCTCACGTCACCCAGGCTGGAGTGCAATGGCATGCTCACGGCCACCCCAGTGTCGACCTGCTGAGCTCAGGCAATCCTTCCCGCCTCAGCCTTCCAAAGTAGTCAGAACTACAGGCATGCGCTATCACACCTGGCTAATTTTTTGATGTATTGTAGAGATGAGGTCTCACCAAGTTGCTCAGGCTGGTCTCGAACCCCTGGGCTCAGGCCGTCCTCTCACTTTGGCCTCCTGAAGTGCTGTGCTGGGTTTATAGGCTTGAACCACTGTGCCCGGCCTTAAAACAGTTTTTGAACTGATCAATTTTGATGGCTTTTAATATTTCCGCTGGTTTTTGTTTCACCTCTTCCAAAATGTTTCCCTTTGAGACCTTTTTTCATCTGGAGAAACAAAAAAATAAGTCACTTGGGGCAAGATCAGATGAATAGGGAAGGTGAGGCATAGGAGTCATGCCATTTTTAGTCAAAAACTGCTGAACACTCAGCACAGTGTGGGCTGATGCACTCGTAAATTACCCATCATGAAACGGGCAAACACGTTGAAAGAATCTCCAAAAAAAAAATTCACTGAAGCCAAACGCAGCCTCTCACAACAATGCTAGGTGGTACATGGATGCCAGTGGGTTCCTAGAACATTGACCTTGTGGGGGAAGCCTGTACTACAAGGGGCCCACCCTCCAAAAATATAATTTCAGGTTTTTTGGGTTCCCCCCTCATACTTTTGGGCCAAATTCTGCGCCTAGGTGTAAATGCCATATGTATCTAACCCATAAACCTTTTTTCACACCATTTTTCTTTCTTTCTATCCCCTCCTTTTACCTTTAGATTTATGTATGCTTATTTACACACATACACGCACACGCGCGCGTCCACACACACACACACATACACACTCACACACACACACACACACACACACACACACACACACACCCACACACACACACACACACACATATTTTCACTTGTATTCCCTAGACTATAAATCCTTCAGTAACCATTGCAGTCATAAGGGTTTAAAGTGTTTCTTTTTTGTTTTTCTTCCTTCAAGTGAATATCTTCAGGACTTAAATTTTGTTTCACTATCTAAAATCATGCATTGCTTTTTTTTTTTTTGTCAGCTATCATTTTCAAGAGTGTTATGAGTTTCAGGCTGTATTGTAAGCTTTTTGTGAATAGGTGTTGTATTTTATATTTGCCATGTGAATACTGAAGAAATAAAAGGGTAATTTGTATAATAATACCCTGACCAGATTTTTTAAAAAAGCTATTCATCAGTGAATATAGTAACAGGTATTTCCGGCATACTTTTATATATCTGCCTGTGACAAGCATGAAAGCATATAGATGGATTAGTTCATATTTAGAGGGCAGATATTCATGGTTAATGGGCAAGTTAATTTCAAAGAAAAAATATAATGGACTATGCTTTGTTTCTGTATTAGAGCAGATATGGTCTACCCAACATCTCCCTTGCTGCTTTTTGAAGGGTACTGTATGATTTAAAGACTTTTGTTTAGTTTTCTTTTTTTTAAACTGTATTCAAGGACCAAATTTAATAATTGAGCACATTCAGATAACAACATATCAAGTCAACCTATATATGAACAAAAAATGTTTTATGTAATGTAAAACATATATTACATCTTAATGTAATATAGAAGAATGTATTTATGGAAATACCCTATTGATTTTTAAAACAGGTATGATTTACCTATTTTACACATACAGTTTTAGTTTAGTTTTTTTATCAGTGTTTATGTTTTCAAATTCTCTTTATATTATCTACAGATATCTTAGTGCCTAACCTGTGCTTAGCATTTGAATTTGGAAAGTAAGCTATACATGCAAAACCAAATATAATTAAGACTATTACTTTATTTTCAGTGTGTGTGTTTGTATGTACTTTCATGTGTGCTGTCCTCCCCTCAACCTCTCTCTCAGAATTCATTTGGTGAATGAAAACTAAATAATTAAATAATTTGGAACTATAGGAAATTATAAACTAAAAATAATTATTATCATAAGAACTATACCAAAGGGAATATAGAATGTGCACCAGTACTATGAAATAAGTAATTTAAAGCAAAGTTGAGCTGTTTTGAAGAAAACCAATATAGAATTCTTGAATAATGTACTTGAAAGGAAGTTCATGTGATTTTTACCATAACCTAATTATTTAACATCAACATCTGTCAAGTAGGTGAAGTTCTTTAGAGCATATATAAATATTTAATATATTTTATGAATAGAAATCATAGGTTTAAAAATTATTAAATGCTCAATCAGAGCTAGTTCTCTGATTTCAAACAGCATAGTAATTGGTAATTTCTTAGGAAATGTTCCACTTATATTTTCTGTCATCAGGTACATCTTTTATCTGTTGCCCAACTATTCACTCAACTCAATTTCATGTTTATAAATTTTCCTAGTTCACCTCAGGGACAGATTTTGGCAGTTTGAATGCCATTGATGACTAATGATTGTGCAATTAACATATAGCAACGCTCAGCTTCAGTAATATTTTGTTAATGCTATAAGAATGATTTATTTTTAAAAAAACTGAACAGCCAATTGTTTTTTAAACTTTGATAAAATATTTCTTTGGAATGTTTGAAACAAGCAAAAATAGCATTTTTAAAACCCGGTGAGAAAACACTTTATGCAGAAATTTTACAGTATTGTCTATGAAATTATCCACACTAAAGAGATAAAATAACAGGCTTTTAATATATATTCTCATGGAGCATTCCTTATCTTACAGATGAGCTCAGTGAAAATGTTACGGCCTCGTCTCAATAGCATTCTTTTCAAGCTCACGTTTGAAGAACACGTAAACAACATCAGACCAAGCATCATAGCAGTAACTCTTGCCTGTGAAGAATTAAAGAAAAGTGAAAACTTTAACAGACTTTTAGAGTTAGTTCTTTTGGTTGGAAACTACATGAACTCAGGCTCAAGAAATGCCCAGTCTTTGGGTTTTAAGATCAACTTCCTTTGTAAGGTAAGCTGATGTCTTATCATACTAATGTATAGTAATAATCTTGTCTTTGAGAGAGCTCCCTCTAAATAGCACTAGTATATAAACTACAAAATTTTTTGCTTTAAAAGGGTGAATTTTGTGGTATGTGAATTATATTTCAATTAAAACAAATAATTTTTTCGTATTTATTTTAGTAAAATCCAAAGCCTATGCAAATTCTTTTGGAGTATAGTACTTAACTCTTGCTGATTAAATTTTACTGGAGTTTATAGACCAAAAGAAATTGCTTTTATAAAATAGATACTTTTATATAATAATGGAATTTTAGTTCCATTATTACTTATGTTTCTCCAAAAAGTATTTGAGGAGCTAAATTCCATGGGGTAAAAAGTCTGAAATTTCTTTTTGAAATGCTTTGCTTATTCTACTCTAAGAAAATAACATTCTTCATTGTTGAATAGTATTGTATGGTGGTATCTAGTGCATTACCTAAAAGGTAAAAATTTTTTAAAATGGAGTGATAATCATTTTATCGTTTTGATTAAACCATTTGATAGTGTTGTTTTTGAGACTTAATTTTTGTGGAAAATAGAGAGACAGAAAAGCCCAAAAGTGATTTTATGTGTCCATGTCTAGGCAAGAGCGTACCACCTTATTTAAGGAAAAGATCTGTCTGTTAGAAAGAAAAAACCTGAACAGACTCTGAGGTGAAGGCCTGTAAGAAAGTAGAGACAAAAATAAATCTGAAAACAAGCAATCTGTCTTTGACATCTCACCATTCTTTCACATTTTTTTCCTCTCACATCTGAAAACATTGCAGAACTTTGGTTAGTTCTTGAAGTATATTTTAATGAGAATCTCAAATCTAGGAAAGGATATAAATTTCTTTTCTATTCACGCATTAAATAGATGTGTATTGCATATACATGGACCAGCACTTTATTATGTATCAAAAATGATTTGATCCTGGTAGTTCTAACCCAGATAGACATAAAAGAATAACATTTGTAGATAATAGAATGTTTAATGGAATCATGAGTATCTGTTTACTCCTGATATATTTTTGATGGGTATTAGGTAAGAGAGCAAGGAAAATAGGGAGCTTATAGATTTTGTCCAAAAAAAGAAAAGAAAACAACAACAACAAAAACTTTTACTCCTCTTCTTCTGATATTTCTGGACAATGTGAAATCGTTCCATAATGTCAGAGGGCATAAGGCAGTGCTTATAATAAATTGGAATAAATCATTGCATTGCATTACATACCATATATCTAATGCCAATATAGTCAACTCTTACCAAGATGCTACTTGGTTAGAGCATATGCTACATGCACAATGAGTGAATCTAAAAGTGTTCTTTCTTGATAATTGTTAAAAGTATTTTAAATTAAAAGGAAATATCATTAAATTTGTATTAGATAACTATTTCACATTTAATTCTTATAAAAATATAGTTTAGATAAACCATCCTAATTTGAACAAATATGTACCTTTATTTTTAAGTGTCTTAATTTCACACTATTTAAATTCATTACATGAGATGATTTCTCTGAAGCAAGAATGAATAAGTCATTTATACACAGTAAAAAAAAAGATTACGTTAATCTCACAGAAGGATTTTACAGTTACATCTTATATTTTGGAGAGAGGCTTCTTCTTGTCATCTACCTGTCAAATAAAAGTTCTTCCACAGAATGCTGATCTGACATCTATCACTAGAGATATGCTCAAAGGATTCAGCACAAAGATTTCTGCTAACTTCAAATAAAATAAAAAATAATCTTATGGGAAATACTATCATGTAGTAATAGGTGTTCCAAAAGAGAAAGAAGTAAAGGTTTTAAACTCTCCCTCCCACCCCCCTTTTTGGTAGGATTTTTATCATGTGGGAAATACTTCTAGGAAAATACTTGTCACTAAGAAAGAGAAATTCATATACATGCATGATATTCTCATAATGTCTAAGATTAAAGGATGTTCCTGGAATACAAAGGATTCTAGGGAAATGTAAATGTGTAAAATGACAGAAATTTTTTGAAGTACATAGAAATAGTTAATTTAAGTCTGTAATCTGTTTGAAACAGAATTAACTTACTATATATGATTAGCTAGAATTGCTGTTAAATTTCAGTTAAGTTATAAAAGATTACTTGGTTGATTTTTCTTAGTGATTTTTTTTCTTAAAGAAAATGGCAAGAGGAATGGGGTGTCCCCCCCATCCCCAGACAGATATTGACTACCATTAATCCCACCACCGTTGCCCTCCCTGCCCCCCCATAAATTCCCATGACTGTCAATCCTTTTCTTATAGTATTACGATAGATGTTCAAGGTTCATTTATGAGTGAGAACATGTGATACTCAGATCTTTGTTGCTGTGGAAGATCACTCAGTATTATAAACTCTAGTTCCATCCAGGTTGCTGTGAAATTCATGATTTTGTTCTTTTTTATGGCTGCGTAGTATTCCATCATGTTTATGTACCACATTTTTTTAATCCAGTCTTCTTTTGATGGACAGCATGGTTGGTTCCAGGTTCTTGCTATTGTGAACAATGCTGCGATAAACATACGTGTGCAGGTATCTTTTTTATAGAGTGATTTGAGTTCTTCAGGGTATATTCCCAGTAGGGAGATTGAGGGGTCATATGGGAGATCAATATTTAGAGCTTTTAGGAATTGTCACACTGCTTTCCACAGAGGTTGCACTAGTTTACACTCCCACCAACAGTGTATAAGTGTGCCCTTTTTACCACATCCTCTCCAGCATCTGTTATTTTTTGAGTTATTGATAATGGCCACTTATTAGATGTATCTTGTATTAAGATAATATAAAAATTTCAGATAGTCACAGTTAGCTGCTATGATATTTGGGAAGAAAGGAAAACAGGTCAGTTATGTCAACACTAAAGGGTATCTTACCATAAGTATTACCCTCACCACAAAATGCTTTGTTAATTTATAGTAGTGAATTATCACTTTATGAATCACCAAACCAGTATACTGAAATGCAATAAAAATCATTTCACTGAAGCTGAGTTACCAATGTTAGCTTAGCCTATGCTTGCCTGTTTGTTATTAAAATTCTAACCAATAGAAGTGCTACACTTTAGGGCCATTTGTTATTTTTGTTTTCATTATGTAATAGCATATATAATCTACATAAGAACAAAACATTTAAAAATGCTGACCATTCCCTGTGGGCTAAGTTTGTGGGTGTATCTGATAAGGTTCTTTGTTTGCAAGCAACAGAAAGTGACTCTACCTGATTCGAGCAAAAAGTGAAATATATCGGAAGGATATGAGCCAGAAACTGAGGACAGGCTAAAGAGGTTGGCCTTTAAAAGGACAGCAACAGTGACAACTTTGAGAATTCACATAGCAGAAACCAACGGAAAGTCTTTTCAGGATGTTGCCTTTGGGATGTATCAGCTCCAACCATTTCCGTTTTTCTTTCCCTGTTTGATTCAAATTCTAATTAGAATGGGAGCTTGATGAGCCCGGTGTGCTTTACAAGAACATCGCTTGTCCAAGGGAGGGTAAAAACCTTGGTTGATATCCCTGCCATGACTACCTGCCATAGAAGATTGGTTATGCCCTAAAGGGTGCTGTTAAGGAACACCAAGGTTTAGGGACAGGTGAAGTAATATCAGGCAGACACAAAAACAAAACAAAATAGATGATCTCTACATCATGGGCATACAAACAATACAGAAATAACACAGAAATCTCAAGAAGTGTGTGATACAGTTTACTAGCCAAGAAATACACATACAGAATATTATGTAATGTCACAAGGTATGCTGTCAATGAAAATAAAAATGAATTGCCATTGAGATTAGCAGGAGTTCAGAGGAGGGAATAATCTTTGTTCATTGAGCTGTGCTGGTAAATTGAAATAGAAGGATCTTGAAAAATAAGTAGAGTTTAGGGTATATGAAGAGAAGTCACAGCCTTACAAGAAGGGAGAGAACTGTGAACTTGGAACCCACATTTTGGCTTCCACTTTGCCAGTTACTAGCCAGATTTTCATGACTAAACCACTTATCCTCTATGAAGCTCAGTTTCCTCATCTATAAAAAGAGGAACTACTCTGACCCTCGTGTTTTTTTCATTGGGTTCATGTTGGAAATAAGTAGTAACATTGGTAGGCAGGTTGTGAGAAGATTTTGATTCATTTGTATACTAGCTTGGATATCTTCCCTCAATAGCTTTTTTTGAAAACATCATTCACAGCCAATTTAATAATTTTCAATAGCCAAAAAGCTATTTTGGTCTACTGTGTTTTTTCTAACACTCATCATTTTTGTAGATTGTTCATAACATGTAAATGCCTCATACTCTAGAGACCATCACATGGTATTAGTGACAGGGTTTTGTAAGTGTCATGCCAAATATACAAAGGAAAACCTCTATCTGTACCTGTCTCCCCCACAGAAGTTGTTAGAAGGAAAGTAAAATAGCTTCAGCTTAATTGTGGACTAGAAGATTACTTACCAGAAAATATGATTCATAAAGAAAAGTGACTACTGTCTATGGTAGTCAAATTTGGAAATCTGCAGTTCACAAGAAAATCTACAGAATGCCTAAGAAAAAAGTCATATTAAGTATGCTAAAAATGTCATGGTGTCTAATCATTTTTAGCTAAAATAATATGGATTGTGTTCATATAAACTTAGAATCTTAGCATAAGAAGACATCTAGTCTACATTATTTAGTCTACAGAGAGAAAACTGATGTTCAGAGAAGTGAAATATGTTCGGCAGTGTATTGGTTAGATTGGGCTGCCGTAACAGACTATCATAGGCTGAGTGGCTTAAACAAGATAAATTTATGGTTTTCACAGTTTTGGAGACTGGAAGTCCAGGATCAAGGTGCCAGCAGGGTCGGTTTCTGGTGCGGTATCTCTCCCTAGGTCACCGTATGGCTAACTTTTCACTGTGTCCTCACATGGCCTGTACTGTAATTTACTGTTCTATTTCTTTCTCATTCACTTGATTCAGAACTTGTCAAATTTAGGTATATATTTTATTCTACATTACATCCCTAGTGTCTATTACCTATGAAGTCCTTGATAAATTACTACTAAGTGGAAGTCAGTCAATTTGACTAAATAAAGGATTTGTTGTTAGTGTTCACCTTTTTCCCCCAACTTGTTAACTTTTTTTTTAAGTGAGAGAATTTTGTTCCTCCCAGGTTGAAGGATATATTTTTACCAGCAATACTATTGAATATGTAATTGTAACATTTTGTTATGGCTTATGTATAAAAATATAAAAATATATTATTTGCCATAAATCTAAACCAGCAATTCACCACTAAATGTGGGTTAATAAATTAATTAATATGGGACTATTAATTTAAAACTGAAAATATTTTTTAAAATAACCACTCTAAAGCCGGGCTCGGTGGCTCAGCCTGTAATCCCGTGTCTTTGGGAGGCTGAGGTGAGTGGATTGCCTGAGCCCGTGGGTTTGAGACCCGCCTGGGCAGCGAGACCTCATCTCTACAATAAATCAAAAAATCAGCTGGGCGTGGTAGCGCATGCCTGTAATTCCGGCCACTCGGAAGGCTGAGGCGTCAGGATCGCCGGAGCCCAGCAGGTCGAGCTGCGGTGGCCGGAAGCGGCCAGTGCACTCCAGTCTGGGCGACAGAGTGAGACTCCAACTCAAAAAATAAAAAATAAAAAAAATAAACACTCTAGGATGTACTGAAAGGGAACCTAGCAAAGATCAATAAATCCTTGTCAACAGTCCACACATTTGGTTGTCTGTGTTTTTATAGTTTATAAAGTGCTTTTCTTGTGATTCAGGAAGGTTAAGCATTATTAACCCCATTTTGAAAATTAGAAAACTAAAGCTCAGTGAGGTTATGCAATCTTTCCTAGATTAAAAAGCTAGTAAATGTTCAAGTGGAGCTTAAACATAGGTTTTCTTTGTCCAAAACTATGCAGCACCGTGCCTCTCGTTGCTCATTTTGAAGAAGCATTACAAAACCAACTGTGCCACTTACAGAGTTCTGAAAATGGCAAAAACCTCATGTGGATTTTCTTGGCTCTCTGGCAGCTTATGAAACTTCGAATCTATCTTTTTAATTTAAATTCAGTTGGAAGTAATTGTAGGCCTAGTAATAGAAAGTTTCTTTTCTGGTAATAGATTTTAATGTATCCAAACATCAGAGCCTATATATTTGTAATAAAATAGCACCTCATAACTTGAATAATTATAGAACTATCCCTTGGCATTGTATAGACTTTCTGAGTATATCAGCTTTGTATAGGCAAGGTTGATTGCTGTTCTCAATATATAAAGAATGAAGATCTCTCCAGAGAGATGGCTTCACCAGTAATCACTCAGTGACAAAGGCCGAGTTAGGATCAAACTTTTCCTGGGACTCAAACAAATGGATTTCAGTGGTTCATTCTATTTTTAGAATTTTCATGGACTCTTTTGTTTCACAGAAATATGCTTTCTCCTATCAGAAAATGTTTTGAATTTGGGGGAGATGTGGTTGCTAATTTGCTGAGAAGAAAATGACTTTGAGGGTTATAATTTGTCTTGAAAAAAAATCCTGTGAAAGAGATTAGATTCTTGATCAAGTATGAGGTAGAATGAAATGTTAGGTCTTCTTTCCAAACTTTCCTTTTTTTTCCCCCATGGTTCCTTTAAGCTTTCCTTTCTGTGGGGCTGTTTGCAACAAAGAGTTTTCATTTAGTGATGTCTCCAAGTTACTGGTTGGTAATCAGTGATATAAGATTCAATGCTACAGCAAAATGCAAAGGAGCTTATTCATAGTGCTTCGCATTTTAAAATGTCATCATATAATATAGTGACACTATACCATTTGCTCATAATTTGTGACCAGTGGACACAAACATTTCAATTTAAGGGTCTGTCTGTGTCTCATTATATTACATTGAAGCAAGAACATTCACCATAGTTTAGTCCTCTGAAATAACGAAGTACCATAGAATGACAGTAGCACAGGATATCATTCTTAATTTTAAATAGTTTCCTTTGTTCAGCTTATGTGATGGCTGACCTTTATTTAAATCCATTGTGTTTTATTGTATCGTGCTTACTGGGCTCTCATCATTGGGAACCACTGAATAGTTTCTTGAGCTTAAAGATGAATGTTGCACCATTGTAAAGATGAATGTTACACCACTGTGGCAGTATGGCAGTGGTGACATTCTACATTCTGTTTTTTGTAATTGTGTCATAGGTTTTTGTTTCCTATAGTTCTTCATGTAAATCGATATACCAAAATTTGTAATTTTTAAACAGTATGCATTAATACTACTTAAGTCAGTTAAATCCCAAGTGTTTAAATTTATAGAACTCTAAATTTATTTTTTAAGAAACCAATTCTCAATAAGGTCTTTTGATTCCTATATGTTACTCATTATATATCCTAAAGCACAATCTGGGCATATGTTCTTGTGGAAATGGACAAATTGTAGTAGTAAAAATTGCTAGCTAGTCATTTAATTTTCTCAGCAATCATAATACTTGGATACTAGCTCAGAAATCCAACCCAAAGCCTTTACCTCTAATGCCCTTCATGCCATTTAAAATATGACAAAGCACAGGCCACTTCTGAGTTTATCATCTTCAAAAATATGACCCTCTAAGAATTAGAAACAGTATCGTGGCTCCTTGATGCCATGTGCTTTGAAGACTATTCTTCAGTTGAAAAATCAACTCTTTTTCCCCCTTCTAGCATGTAGGGTACCTGATCCTCTTATCTATTTATATACTACAGTAATGCATATACAGATTGACTGCTTAAGAAAAAAGAAAACTTAATGAAGGTAGTGTTTGTCTTAAGAGGCACATTCTTTTAAAATGGTAATTGTAGTTTTTCCAAATGGTTACACATATCCTAGATTTATGTTAATGTGGATATGCATTATATTGCTCTTTCAGTAACCAACATTAAGAAATTGAGATGAGAGAAAAGACTAACTTTGTGATAAGCCAATCACAGCAGAGAAAGATGTATGATCATGTCAGCCACAGGAACTAACAAAGTTTGTAGATGTACTTCTTCAAGTTGCAAAGGTGTTATAAAAGATTATATCTCTCAAAATATCTTGTTTGAAAACTTGAGCTCTGATAAAAAGGAACTAACTCATACTTTTATCTCTTCCTTGCATCTAAAAATTAGAGGTCCCATGAGCTTAAAGTTTTTTTCTCTAAGTTCATTAATTCATTAATTTACATTCATTGGTGCAAATTAGTCAGCTAATACTTTAAATGTAACACTTGTTTGTTTTCTCATAATTTGATTACATTTGTTTAGATATTATCATATTTACAACATTATAGTTTGGACTATATGAAAACTTCATTATAGCCCTGAATCTAAATTCTCTAGAGAACAGTAGTTTGTAAAGGTAATTTGTCTGATGTGGACTTGATTAGTATTCCTTGTCAATACTGGCTGCTTTGGAGACTCATCATATTTTTCTATTATACTTATATCTGTTTAAATGTTCTGTTCCCTAAACACACACACACACACACACACACACACACACACACACACACA
>NW_007260100.1:498116-551772 GCF_000164805.1 Carlito syrichta
GAAAAACTGGTTTCTGTGAAATCGGTCACTGAAGGTCTGAAGAAACACTGACCGTCTCTTCCCTCTGGGGCTGCTACCTGTGAGGTTTCATCCACAGCTGCCAGCCAGGCCTCTTTTCCCCTCGCATAACCTGTCCCATCACTATAACATGATTTACAACCATGGCCTGGTTTGGGCCATGTTCCAAGCCTCTATTCTTTCTGTAAGCTCAAAGTGGCATGTGAGTTTCTGTACCCCATTTGGGGGGTAGGGGTAATCGTTGTGTGGTTCTCCCCAGTGCCCCAGTGTGCACCTGAATAACTTGGTATCCCTCTTCTCCAATTACTCCTCCTGTGGTCAGTTGGTTTTTCAGTGAAACTTTAGAGGGAGAAAGAGTTTTTCCCTTGGCCACTGCCGTTCTGGTACCATGAGAAAGGTCACACACATTTTGCTCTTCTGGGAGCTGCAGTGAAGGGAACCCCGGACCTGACTAACCGACAGTAGGTTAAGAATTTCTTACCAGCCAGGCTTCTGGCTTCTCTCTTATAGGAATCAGTAAAGAGATCGGCAAAAAATAGAGAGAGAGAGAGAGAGAGAGAGAGAGAGAGAGAGGAGACACGGAGACACGCTGCATTGAGTACTAGCTATACTATACCTATTTGTTGTACTCTCCTATGCAAACATGACTTTTTGATATGGAAGAGATTCCAACTTTTGAAAGTTTTGTGTTAGAGGAAGGACCAAGGAAAATAAATTAAGAGCTAGACCAAGTCAAAGAGGGTATGTGTGCACATGGGTGTGTAGTAAGACAGACAGAGATAGACTGAGACTACAAAATGAGAAGGAGAATTGAAGAGTAAAAAGAATCGGGTGATTTTCAGAACTGTATAATCAGAAACAGGATTAAGTTACATGATTCTTATATATAAATTGACAGACTTATAAAGAACATTGAAAAATATAAAGTAAGATTTGCCATAATTATAAAAAAGTCAATCATATATATATACATATATATGTGTGTGTATGTGTGTGTGTGTGTGTATATATATATATATATATATATATATATATATTTTTTTTTTTTTTTTTTTTTTTGAGTTGGAGTCTCACTCCGTCACCCAGACTGGAGTGCAGTGGCTGCTCCCGGCCGCCGCAGCCTCGACCTGCTGGGTTCCAGTGATCCTTCCGTCTCAGCCTTCCAAGGAGCTAGAACTACAGGCACTCGCTACCACGCCCGGCTGATTTTTGATTTATTGTAGAGATGAGGTCTCGCCAAGTTGCCCAGGCGGGTCTCGAACCCACGGGCTCAGGCAATCCACTCACCTCAGCCTCCCAAAGGCGTGGGATCACAGGCTGAGCCACCAAGCCTGGCTTATATTTTTATATTACTATAGTGAAGGGTGTAATTTGTTTTCTTTAAAGAACTTGTATATGGCTTTTAAAGAAACAAAAAATGAATACATCTGTTTTTTCTTTTATTTAAAAAAATTTTCTCATACACTAATACGAAATACATAGTCAAACTAATACTGTGTCATAACTAAACTTGCTGAAGTCATTGTGACTGAACAGTAACGGATATAGTTAACTGTTCTGTTGGATAACATAACTGGCCAAGATGAATAATTCTCTAGTTTAGAAAAGTACTGTTTTGGGTTCTTCATGAGTCCTCCATATATTGGGGGTGGCGATAAACATTTTCAGTACTGGTGCAGACAAAAAATGATTATTTATGGGGCTAGCTGTAGGTCTTAACTTGGTTCACCATGAAGTCTGTTTCCATAGAGGATTTAAATGAACCCAGCTGGCTTAGTATTCTGTAAATTGCTGTAGTCATTTTCTCAGTTTAATCTTATGACTGATTTTGTAATTCTCGCAGTAGGGGAAAGTTGACAACATGAACAGCATTTAGTGAATATAATTAGTAAGTTTGAAAACAAATGCTTTTTTGTTCTATAAAAGTTCTTTTCAAAGGGGATTTCAATCCTGTATGAGACTATTGTTCAAAAAGTGTGGCTACTGTGACTGGATGTGACCAATCATCTTACAAACTGATTTTCCTGTCCAAGTAAGCCTTCCTAATGAAGGCATTGTGCAACCTTAACAAGCAGAGCTCATGATCATGGAAGGAAGTTTATAAAGTAGCAGTTCATACTAAAAGTTCTGTGATAATTTTAGAGAATCTAAGAATTATTTATATACATTTAAATACTTTTTAGTTAATATTCGGGCAGCAAGTTGGCCACATTTATTGAGCTTTTACTCTCTCTGGAACCCTGTACAAGATGCTTTGCAGTGATAAAGAGAAATAAAACATACATCTTCAGTCCTTGAGGAGCTTATGAGCTAGTTGCCGGATATAGAACATTGTAATACTAAAGCGAGAGATAGAGAGAAGTGTGTGTGGGGGCGGTGAATAAGTTTTATATAATAGCACACATGAAAAATAAATTACATTGCTCATAAACACTGGCTAACTAGCTACAAGACAATAAAGTGCATACTCTGTTAGATGATATCCACATTGTAAGGCTGCTCCATTTCTTTGGAAAGGGAAAGAACAATACCAGATTTATTTTCAACATGTACTTTGCTTCTGTCTCTCGAACCATGTCTTCAGTGTTGCTGTTCCTGACTTTTGACATATGGGAACAAGCACAAAGCCTTGTCGTTCATTGTTTTCTGTTCTTTTATTTTTTCATTTTAAATCTAGATTCTCAGAATAGTCTTTTCCCTTTTATGCTACAATAAGGCTATCTTTTAAACTGCTTCTCAAGTTCCTACCTACTTTTTACATATAATTGAATGTTTGTATTTTTTAAATTTTGGATAAAATTAATCAGTACCTGCTTAAAAAAAGAAATGTAATGGTACTACTATATAACTATTATATGTCTGCACCCCTCCTGTTTCACTAATTAGGCATGAAAATCAAATAATATTTCTTCTAGCAAGAGGATGTCATGAGATTTTCCAGATAAATTAAATAAGAGTGAAGACAGTTGCTATTTAATGCTCAGTATGAGGGATCATTCTAATATCCAGGCAGCCTGCTATGAGGAAATATAAGCTATTTAGAGGCTGACTGTTTAGAGAAAGGAGCTCAGTATTCAAATTCAAGCAAGTAGCTAGATATACATTTTAAAGCAGAATATTTTACTTGGAAACCTGTGCTGAAGGAAGTAGAAAAATATTGTTAGCTATATTCAAAGACTTGGGGAGAGGTATGGATGCTTGATTCCAAAGATTTTTCATCAGTCACAGCCTGGCCCGTTCAGATCCCGTTATGCTTACAAATTTCAGCTTTCATAAAGTATATGAAAAAGACCAGGGTACTTGAAGACTTCTTAATGCATCTCCTTGGGACTTTTGTTTATTTGTTGTTATTGTTATTTTATTAGAAGTAAAATGTGTTCATGGTCAAGAGAGACTTGAACCTAGCCTATAATTTCTTCAATTAACTTTACTGAGGTCTAACTGACATACAATAAAATTTACTCATTTTTTAGGTATGTTGTTTGATGAACTTTGGTATTTGTATATAGCTTTGGAACCTCCACTGCAATCAACAAGTATAGTTTCCTCATGCCCCTGTGTAGTTGATCCCCACTTCGAACTCTAGACAACTATGGATTTGCTTTCAATCACCATGGTTTGATCTTTTCCTAGAATTTCATATGAATTGAATCATACATTAATGGAGTCTTTGTGTTACTTTTTGCTGTGGCATGTTTTGGTAGTTCATTTTTATTGCAGAGTGTTACTCCACAATTTGTTGATCCATTCATCAGCTGATGGACATTTGGGCTGTTTCTACTTTTCAGCTACTATAAATAATGTTACTATCAGTTTTTATGTACAAGACATAAATTCATTTATCTTGTATAAATATGAGTGGAAATCCTGAGTCATATGGAAAGTATAGTTTTAATTTTAAAAGACATTGTTCCAAAGTGTCTTTACCATTTTGCACTCATTCTTATGATTAAATTAAATTAAACCACAATGTTATACAATTTCATACTCATAAGCTTGGCAAAAATTCTACTAATATCAAGTGGGGGTAAGAATAAGGAACAAAGGGAACTACTGTTGAGAGTATAACTTGGTACATCCATTTTGGAAATCAATTTGATACTCTCTAGAAATGTTGAAGATATAATACCCACAAATACCACTTCTAGTGTATATTCTAGATAAACTCTTACATAAGGACTCTGTCCATGGAGTAAAAAGACAACCCATAGAATGAGAGAAGATATTTGTAAATCACATATCTGAAAAGCAATTGATATCCAGAATATGTAAGAACTCCTACAGCCCAACAACAACAACAACAACAAAAAAAAAACAAGCAACCCAGTTAAAAAATTAACAAAGGACTTTAATGGATATTTCTCCAGAGAAGATATAGAGGTGGCCAATGAGCATATGAAAAGATGCTCAGCATCACTAAACATTAGGGAAATGCAAATCAAAATCAAAATGAGATACTACTTCACACTCATTATGATGGCTACTACCAACAAGCAAACAAAACCCAGAAAGCAACAAGTATTGACAAGGGTGTGGGGAAATTGGAACCCTTGTACGTTTCTGGTGAGAATGTAAAATGATGCAACTGCTGTGGAAAACTATGGCAATTACTTCAAAAATTAAACAGAATTACTGTATGATCTAGCAATTTCATTTCTAGGTATTTTTGTAAATTATTGTAAAATAATTGTATACAGGGACTCAAACAGATGTTTGTATACCAATATTCATAGCAATATTATTCCTAACAGCCAAAAGGTGGAAACAACCCAAATGTTCATCAATGGAAGAATAGATATACAAAATGTGACCTGTATACACAATTGCATATTCTTTAGCCTTAAAAAATAATGAAATGCTACAACATGTATAAACCTTGAAGAAATTATGGTAAGCAAAATAAGCCAGAGACAGAAGGGCAAATACTGTATGATTTCATTTCTGTGAGGTACCTA
Organism: Carlito syrichta; assembly: GCF_000164805.1. NCBI lineage: Eukaryota > Metazoa > Chordata > Mammalia > Primates > Tarsiidae > Carlito > Carlito syrichta. The sequence goes on from NW_007260100.1 coordinate 503,090, forward strand.
GAATAGTCAAATTCATAGAGAAAGTAGATTAGTGGTTGCCAGGGGTTGGTGGGGAAGAGGATAGAGGTGGATGGAGAATAAGGGTTGAATGGGTATAGTTTCATTATAGGATGATTAAACAGTTCTAGAGATGGATAGTGGTGGTGATTGCACAACAATGTGCATGTACTTATTGTCACTGAACTGTGCACTGAATAATGTTTAAAATGCTAAATTTTATCTCAAAGCTCTTACATATAAGAGTTTTGTTAAGTAAAATTCTCATGACAATAAAAGTTAAAAGTTTTAGTTAAATGCTTAAACCATGCCTGAGAAGAAACCATTTAACACCAAAAGATAGTCTTACTTGTAAACTATCTTTATACTAATTAAAATAATTTGATTTTTGTTAAAACTATTCTCAGAAGAATTTGTATTTGGCAAGCCTACTATAAACAGGATGTTCAAAGGCACTTGAAAGTACCAGACCAACTTTTCTTTGTATAGGCATATTTCATTAATTCATTCTGGCCTTTCCCAAAATAAGTACAAATGGCAGTTGATTTGTCACCACCTGCTGCAGGCTAATGCACATGCGGGGTGTTCTCCTTCAGTAAGTGAGGCTAAAAGGGGAAAATGCAGAAAAGGGGGAGCAAGAAGGACAGGAAAGCAGAATTTGTCTTGTCTAAGAAACTAACAGCACAAATGCCCTGCTGGGCCTGAAGGTGGCAATTGAGATGAAACCTTATTCTGTTTAATGTTGTCATGGTTTCAAGTTTAAACTCTCACAGATTGCTACCTTAAATTAAGCTAACAAGTGTAAAACTCTTACATTGCTTGACTATACAATTGATATCATCTGTTCCCTTTTTGTTGGAAATACCATTATAATACCAAAATCAAGAGTGTAAAAAAGGGATGATCAGACCTACATAAAGAATGAAGACATCTTTCCACTGTAAATTACATTTGGTTGAATTAGTGTCAACCCTGGTCATGTAGTGCCCAGAAAAGCATTTTTGGTGACAGATTTAGAAATAAAGCCAGGAAAGTATGTATTAAACCTGTCTGGTGGTAGCTACAGAGCTAATGTCTTTATGGTAATTGCAATCCTTAAAAATACATTATCTTTCTCAATGTTATTGCAGTGTGTGGTGATGTTGAAGAAAGCAATAATTTGTAAACAACCCTTGGCAGAGAGCACAGAACTTAATTTTGTTTAAATAAAGGAGACTAACATTAGAATTCATGTGCTGTATCAAGACTGGCAAGCAGTAGTAGTTGTTTTGATATATGCACTGGAGCATTCATGATTACTGAAATATTAACTGTTCCATGAATATACAAATATAATAGGGGAAAAAGAAGCCACGATTAAGGAAAATTTTTACTAAAAGAAGAAAAGTTGCATTATCTGACTGTAGTGGTAGCTTAGGGGATTTTCTTCCAAGGACTCAACCAGATTTCTTTGCTGTGTTTTAGTATCTTTTTTTTCTTTTCAAGGACAATCCAATATAAATGTGCATTGTGTGATATTGCTATATGTTAGGACTGTTTCCTTGACACAGAAGGATTAGGCAAAATTTTTCTTTTCTGAGTACAGGACCTGTTGATAAGTTTGCTGAATTTCACATGGCCATTCGTATAAATCTCAAAGGAAAGGGGGAGATCTGAAAGGACTTACTTCAGATACAGTCTATAGATTTGCACTTTTATCTCACATTAAAGTTTTAATATACTTGAAAGATACACCATTTAGATGTGTCCAGAAACATTTCCTTTAGTGATATTCACACTGCTTCACAACTTTGTTTCTTATATTCTTTATGTGAAAATCAGTTTTTGTCTCTGATCAATAGACATTCTACAGCAATTTCTGTACGAAAACCAGACGCTCCTACCACACATTGTTGTTCCTTTCCAGAAAAGAACGTTTCTCTTGCTGCTGGCTGGATATTTGCTCCTTTATGCATTCTGATACTTCTTTTTGTCAGTCTGCAATTGAGGTGGAAGATTGCTTTCGGTCAGGGGCATAAGGTCCACTGCTTTGTTCCTATGTAATGTATGGTGACGCGTGAACCCAGCCACATTCTCACTCTTGGTCTTCAAACCTTAATGAGGATGCTGATATGGGAAACACAGTATGAGCATAGGCCAGAGCCATGGATAGGGATGACACTGCCTCCCTTGACTCTCTCTTTCTTTACATTATACCCACTGTGGTCTGATTTCATATGAGTAAACTATGTTTGGCCCAGGGGTCAAGGCATTAGGCTCCTTAGAGCTAATACACATTAGCCCTGAAATTTAGACAGGTGAAATACATTAGCCATGTAAGAACTTTTATGGCAAGCAATGAAACCTGATATCTGCTACTTAGAATTTGATATTGTTTCAAACTTCCTGAGTGAATATCTAAACAATTCAGATTTGCTGATAAGTGAATTTTCAGCTTGAGTAAGAGTTGGAAGGCATGAATAATCTGCTAGGTTATCTAGTCTATCACTCTGATAATACATCATAGACAAGACACACTATAGTGTCATTTAAGTCTATTTTCAATACAGTTTTACGTGAAGGATGAGGAACAGTTTAGAAGACTTATGTATCTGGAACCTTCACAGCATGGAGCATACTGTTTGGTTCATCTGCTTTTGGATAAGGATACAAACTATGGTAAACTATGATACAAATCAGTCTAGTTTTTATGTGAATTAACACTCAGAGTGATTCTGTCCTTCGAATGCCACACATTGCTAGACAATTTCTCTCCAGCTTTAAATTGATACTAAGCTTTGAAAATATGTTGACACTTTAACTTGCTATGTGTAAAAGTAATTGTGAGACAACCTAGACAAGCAGAAGACAGTTGCCAAGCATCTTCTTACCTGGAAATTTCTTTGAAAGTAAGTCTAGCAGCTCTCAAACTTTGGCATCAGCATCACCTGGAGGTGATATCAGAATTTTTTTTCCCTAATATGTTACAGCTCAAATTGCTAGGTCACACCCTCAGAGTTTCTGAGTCAGTCAGTTTGGAGTGGGGGCCCCAAATGGTGATGCTGATAACTGCTGGCTCGAGACCAGGGTTTGAGAACCAATGAAGCAGTCAATGCCCATGAAGTCTCGATTTTTTCATTCTTATTTCTTCCATTGCCTGATCCCCTCAGGCCTAATTATGCTGAACTTATTCGGGACAATAATTAGAATAACTTTTGTCAGTAACCTCACCATTTTCCAGCTGCTGGCTCTGCTGCCTCTTCTATTATCTGGTCATTATCCACAATCAATATTTGGAATAAATTATTCTTTCACATTACTTCCTTTTTCTGCCTATCCCATTACTTTTCATTTTGCATTCTTCAAACTATAGAAACAATGCTTGAAGATCGCCAAAGATTTCTCTAAATATCAAATCAGCCCTAATTACTTTTGGCTTGTCTGTAGCATTTATTCATTCAAAATTTACTGAAAAAATTTGATGTAGTCCTTATTTTTAAGCAATTCACAGTCTGGTAGGGCAGAATGTGTAAACAAAATTATATATCATGGAAACAAAATTATATATCATGGAATAAGGGCTATAACTAGAATATATACAAATCATGATAAGAAAACAAAGAATGTTTTAATTCAATTCAGGGAAGCTGGGAAAGGCTTATTACTAATAACCACCACTTTCCTTGAATAATCCTTCTTTCCACATATACCTTCTTTACCATTCATGATACTTAATTCAATTCAGTAAATACATCTAAATACCTAGTATACATAAGTTGCCATGCTGTGTTCTGGCACCAGCACTTATTAACTGTGTGAACTAGACCAAACTGTGTATATGCTCTATCTTACCTATAAAATGGGCATATGGATAACTAACTCACTGAATTGATTGGAGGATTTTTAAAAAGTGATGCATATAAAGTGATCTACATGCCTGGTCCAAGGTGCATGATATATGGATAACAAATGTTGATTCCCTTCCCCCTTAGAAGAGGAATAGGATAGTACCACCTGTTGAAGAAAAAAAAAGATCATTCTGAGGTCAGGAGTAACATAAGCAAATGAGTGGAAATCCATTTGTGTGGTGAACAAATACCAGGGATGCCAAAAAAATACATACACATTTGAAGAGACGTTAGATGTTCGCTGTAATCTGAAGTGTGTAACCACTTCGAGCACCTCATGTAATTGCAAAAGCCAAATATGACTTGTGTTCTTCTTTTGTTATCAGTATATATTATTACAATTTTAGTACAGTTTTTTCTTAAAATATATACATTTTTAGCACCTTCTGTATGTATTGAGTGCCTGTTCTGTGCTAGCCATTGTTCTAGATGCTGAGTAGATAGAAGTTAGCAAAGCAGACAAAAAGGCCCTGAACTTCAGCATAGCTGAAGTGGGGATGGGAAGGTAGGAGAGGATAAGAGTCAAATTATCAGGTAACAGGGGCCAGATCACAGAGGGACTCTTAGTTTATGATGATGACTTACTCTGTCTGCAGAAAGGAGGCTAGGGTAGGCTCTCATCACTTGTAACCTGAATGACGATTGTGGTCATGATAATGCACTATCTTATTCTGTTCTACAAACATACCTATAGGCAAAGGTACTTATCTAGTGCCCATTTTATAGATAAGAAAACTGAGACACAGTGTTAAAGTAACTTGCCCAAGATCACACAGCTAGTAAGCGTTAGAGTCAAGGTTCAAACCTGGTTATGTCTGAATTTGAAATCTGTGCTCAATAATTATTCTGATTAGAAATTTGAACTTTATTACATGAATTGTGGAGAACCACTGAATTTTTTAAATGAACAAGATGACAGGGTCATATGTATATTTAAGAACCATAATTAGGCTAAATCATATAGGATAAAATGAAGCACAATGGAATGTCATGACCACCTTCTCATAGAGTATCTCCACATAGCTAACACCTTTGTTTAAAATTCAAGCTGCCATCTCTTTCCTGAAGCCAGCTCCCTCTAGAGTTATCATTTTCTTTGTTCTGGACATGAGGCACCATTCTCTTAATTATCAGAACTTAAAACTGGAGTCTTTGATATTTCCCTTTCCCTGATCACAATATTCAGTAACTAAATTCTGGTTTTCTTTATAATATCTCTTGAATTAGCCTTTTCTTTGTCTTTGCTACACATATCCTAGTTATCATTTTAATTCTATCAGTCATTGATATTTACCACCAAATTACTCTCCTACATTGTATCTTTTCTGTATAATTTTGTATTTTCTTCTAAATTCTGAGCTTAAGGCATCAAAGATACTGTGTGTAACTTATCCCCTATCCCTAGTGTTCTGCATAGTCCCTGACTCACAGTGGATTACTGAATGTATTAAAACGTTCATATTTGCTTTGCTCCTAACCTGCCTCCCCTTATAAATGTATGGTGCTCTGTTTCCTGAAAGGCAAATTATAACTTGACTCTGGCACTCACTACCACATAACTCTGAACAAATATGGTATCCTGGGCTTGGATGGATTTAAAGCTGATCATACTCAGTGATCTATCACAGAAACAAAGAACAGAGTACCATATGTTCTCACTCATAAGCGGACCTTAAACAATTATCATAATACCATAAGGAAGGGATTGGCAGTAGTGGGAAACTGTTGGGGTAGGAGGATTGGCAGTTGAGGGAAACTACTAGGGGAGAGAATGGCATACCTCATTAACAAGGGTACCTGCATAATCAACGTTTATATACCTAACCCTGAATTGTACTCCACATCTTCATAATAAAAAAAGAAAAGTCTAGAGACATTGTAGTCAATGTGTTCATGTATGTGTGTGTGTATACATATGTATATATACCCCCACTCCCCTATATATGTGTATGTATGTATAAGCAAGTGTAGAATTTAATTTAGAAGTATTGCTCTATAGCACACACAAGTAGGAGTTTATGTGGAGAAAAATCTTTAGTCAGAAATATTTATTGACTCTAGTATATTCTAGCATTCTCCTAGGTACTGTGAATTAAAAATATTACAAAACTAGATCTCTACCCTTGAAAGAGCTCATATTGAGTACAAGAAACTACTGTGTTGAAATGCTTACAGTGAAGGAATATGGCCAAAAAAGTCATTAATTGCTACTAAAATAGATAAGTCTTCAGAAATAAGGTGGCAGTTGGGTAGACTTGAAATATGAGTATTTACCTGGCATATAGAAAAAAACAAAAGGAAAGAGAAGAAGGGGGATCGAAACAGAACTACCTGTACAAAAGTACAGTGATATGAAGCTGTATGGTACATTTAAGCAACTGAAATTCGACAGCAGCAGGAAGCAGGTTAGAAAGATAGATAAGGGCCAGCTCAAGGATTGTGTATGCAAAATCAAGACCATTGTCTGCTTTTTCAGTAGATGACAGGAGCCTTTACAGTGGAAATTTTGAATTGATTCTAATTAACACAAAAAAGTAAACATTTGAAAAATAGCATCTATGTAGAGAGGTTAAATAAACTGCGATTGTTTAGAGAACAGGACCCATGAGAAGGGAACTTTCACACTGTGAGAAATTGTTATACAGGGGACAGTGACCAGTTATTTTCTGTTCCCACTGAGCACAAAGCAAGAAGAAATAGGCTTAAATCTCAGCAGAAGAGAAAATTACCTACGGAAGGGGTCCTTCACAGAAAGATTGAGTGTGACTGACGTAGATCATTAAAATGTCTCAAGCTCTCTGGCTGTGTGCTGGTTTCTATGTATTTGAACAGCCTGATTTCAAAAACATGGCAAGGCTGAAGATTTTTAGACTTGAATGAGGGTATTTGGAATAAAGAAATTTTTATGTGTCAATTAGTTCAAATATTTTGCTGTCTGCCTAACTAAAGTTTTGGAAATATATTTGAACATATAAAATATCAATATTATCTTTCATAATATAGCATTTGTATTTATTAGAAAAAGAGAAATGATCCTAATTTGCTATAGAAATAGGTATCCTATTAAAGGTATTTTGTATTCATGTACCATTTAAGATAGTTATTAAAGTTTAGGTAGATAGAATTAATTTAAATTCAGTTATTAATCTTTATGTGTAACATTTATTGGTCAGATGACTACAATTAAAATCACTATATATGGTTTATTAACTGATGGTACTTTATCAGTTAATACCATGACTCACTGTGTCTTATTTCATTATTATCCGTTGGAAACTCAGGTTATTAAAATAATATAAAAGCTTTTTTGGCTTTTTCAAATATTTCCAATTTCTAGAACTACTGTCTGTGTTTTTATTGTTTGAAGAAGATATAAAAAACAAGATTGTAGAGTGGTCATTTTATTCCTCCTTTTGCATTGTATAAAATCATACATCTGTCTTATGTCCCCTACCTAACTGTTGCTGGTGAGAGAAAGAGGGAAACCATAGGCAGGGATGCAAAAAGGCACTTTGCTTCTGGCTAGAGCAGACCTTGAAATGCATACAGTATAGCTACCAGTAAGACTCAGGCAGTCCGAGTGAGTTTTGGATAGTTCATGCTAATGTAAAATTTTAACATGATTTCAGGTTAACTAACCATCAAATGGAAATTAATTTTATTTCTTAATAAATAAACCCAAGCACTTTGGAAGTGATTTTGTCCATATTCAGATTTGATTGCTCTTGTTCTACCCCAAGGGACGTTTATATCCAACTAGTACACTTGAAAGAGAAAAGTATTAGATAAATGTCTTTAACCAGTAGAACTGATCAAAGTGAGTGTTCTTAGTTGTCTGTACTGACATTGAACAACACAATAGGGCCCGTTGAACACAGTAGAGCTACAATGGTTATTGTGTGAATGGTGTAGACTTGGTTAGAGACTGAAGACATGATAATACAAAGTAAATATACTTCAATACATACAAATTATTTTCTATTGTATTTTACTATTGTATGTTTATTTTAAAATAATTGACCTAAGATCTTACTCTATACCCTTGAATGGGTAGATGAAAGATTAGAGAAAGATTAAAGAGACCTCCCATTTGTCATGATTTCCTGCCAGTTTGAAACATTAAAATGGATGTGGTGTGTGAGGATTTTTTAAAAATAAATATTGCAGTGCATATTAAGCAGTTTGTCTCCCAGACCAACTAAGATATTCTCAACTTGACAAGACAGGCACTCGGCCATGTTTTTCCATGCTTTGTAGGGAATGTTATGATTCTAAGAAAGCATATGACAATTTCCTCTGTCTACAAGCATTTCTGATTTCATCAAAGATACTAAGATATTTATTTAACTGAAATGTTATACTTTATCTTTTTTAAAATGTAACCATGACTCTACTAAATTTTGTAACAGAAATTAAATTGTTAACGGACCTGTTACTGATTATTTATTAATAAAAACATTTTTTGAAAATTGAGCACTTATAAGTATACATGCCAGAGGCTGAAGTTTCTTTCTTTCTTTCTTTCTTTCTTTCTTTCTTTCTTTCTTTCTTTCTTTCTTTCTTTCTTTCTTTCTTTCTTTCTTTCTTTCTTTCTTTCTTTCTTTCTTTCTCTTTCTTTCTTTCTTTCTTTCTTTCTTTCTTTCTTTCTTTTTCTCTCTTTCTCTCTTTCTTTCTTTCTTTCTCTCTTTCTTTCTTTCAAAACACAAAACTATATAACTCTGGAGAGAAAGAAAAAAACATTACCCATAAAATTGACATATGAGCACAATGCTATTTTTCTATTTTTTTGTTTCCTTTCCAGTGCTAGCCATGTATGTTTTATTTTACTTGTACAATTTGATGTCCTCAAAAAAAACTAGATGGGTTTTTGCAGTTGTTTTCTATTGTGTTCATTGTTTTGTTTTTTTTTAATTTGTCTCCATAAAATTCATAAAATATAGATCAATTTTCTTTCCTTAAGGAAGATGGACCTGTAATTTTCCCCAAACACTTAATATTTTCAAAACTTTAGGATTTAGGAACCTAGTTCATTAGTAAGAAAAAAAAAGAAATGTTAATTTCCCTATTTTTGGAAATACCCAGTGTATTCTGAAAGTCATGAACTCTGAACATATGACACAGAAATCCAAAGACCTCTCTTTAGGAACCTGAGTTTCCCATTGATTCCTCTACAGCTGTTAGCCTTACTTAAGACAAATTGCCCCTGAGGTTTGTCTTGCTTTTTGTTCTTACAGCTTGTCCTTGAATTTTGTCATTTCTGTGTTAGAGTACTTAAAAATGTTTAATGGATCAGCATAATAATGCAAAATTTTAAATGTTTTACCTCTGTGGAATAAAGTAATCTCAGAAACCCTAAAGAAATAAGTGTGACCACTTGAACTATCAACATCATACCTCCTGTGGCTGTTTGTTTGTTTGTTTGTTTGGAGCCTTGAGACTAATACTTCTTCTAAGTTGTTTATATCATTGAGATGTAAACAGTTGTTAAAAAGCTATAGTACAAAACATATCCAGTATGGGCCTGATTTATTAAATGCTATGCTTTTTTTTTCTTTCTTAGTCACTAAAATAATAAAGATTAATTTACTCTATAATTACCTAAATATCCTCTGCAGCCTTTTCATAAACCTGTTGGTGAAGAATACTCATTTATTCTAAACAAAGTAATCTTTGTTTAGAAAGCTAAAAACCTGAATCAGTATGAACATCAGTGGACAAACCCATCATCTAAAGATTATACAATTAAAACATCCAATAGAACGAGAAAACCTGATACTTTATGCTGTATTTATGCTTTGTTTCTAAGTAAATCTAAAGATTATACAATTAAAACATCCAATAGAACGAGAAAACCCGATACTTTATGCTGTATTTATGCTTTGTTTCTAAGTAAATCCTTGATTTCATTTGCAACTTAGTATAGTATGAGAGTTATATTAAAGAAGACACTAGATTCGTGTATTTTTTGTCCTATACTTTAAAGATTTTTATCAGTCTAATTGTGACATCTCTTTTCTAGTGTATCTGAAAAGGAAATACAATATGTAAGCAGACAAATACAATTTTTCATTTTATCATGATTATGTGATCAGATTCCTTTTACAACTCAGGATAAAAACAACTTTGAGAATTCTCTTCTGATGGCCCATGCAAGTAAAGGAGGCTAAAATGTGCTTATTCTTTTATATTAATTTACATCAATGATGGCTTGAAATAAATATAATTCAATACAAATGAATCTAGCTTTCAAGAATTTATTTTTGTAATAAAGCAAAGAATAGAATGATGATAACACAAGCACACACTAACTTGGACTATTACTATCAGTACTTAAATGAATGTTCTTCTCTCATGAAAAAAATAGTTCATTTTGCCATAATGATTCAGACACATTTTTGAAAATATAGATTAAGGTTTTATTTGGCAATTTTATTGGTCATCTTTCTGGCTTTTAAAATATAGAGCTCATTTTACAATGAGCATTCCTACTAGACCACATTAAGAACCTACCCCAAACCTTTATTTTACATTTTAAATAAGTTATAATGAATTCATTCATTTCACTTGTGTTTTAAAAGTCTAAATTACTAAAGATTACTAAAAATTTTTTGTTGTTTTCTTCCAGATCAGAGATACTAAATCAGCAGATCAAAAAACAACCCTTTTGCACTTTATTGCTGAAATTTGTGAGGAAAAATACCGAGATATCCTGAAATTTCCTGACGAACTGGAACATGTAGAAAGTGCAAGCAAAGGTAATTGATTTGTAACTCCTTTGAGACTATTTCTTGGCTATGTATTTTAAGTGGTAAGATTAAAGAACCTGTAAACATTATTATTCACAAAAGTATTTTTGTTTGTCTACTGATATAAGAAAAGCAGGAAGATAGTTTCCACTAATTTATATTTGACAGCATAGTGCATTTTAATAACCTGTTTTTGTCTTCACTTTTTAACACTGCTAGGTTACTGAAGCTTTCATATCTCTGATCAGATAATATGTTCATTCTTTCATTTTATAAACACTTAGGAACCACACTATGGGGCTTTTGGCGATATGAAAATGATCATTCATGAAAAAGATAGTTCTTGCTTGAATGTGTTTAAAATCTAGAAGGTGAAAAAAAATATGTGTATACACACAGATACCTTATAAAATAAGGATGAACATGACAAGTACTGCAGGACAAGGTAATGTCCTATGGTTTAGATGAAGGGCAAAGTGCTTTTGAATGGGTAAATAAGAGAAGGCTTCATGGACGAGGTCAAAGGTTGAAATATGAGGATAGGGTTTTACAGGTGTGGGAAAAGGGCTTGCTTTCCAAAGAGAAAACAGCATGAGCAAGACAAAGTAGCAGAATGTTTTAGGACAGGTGAAGGGAATGTTTGACTGTAGAACTTATGTTAAGGAGTCCGGTCTTAATGTGGTGGGCAATAAGGCATGTTGGGATAGAATAGGCAACACATGGCACCAGTGAGGAACGAGAGAGGGGAAGCACATATCTCCAAGATTTGAAATCGAGGCAATTAGCTTTGTCAGTTAGTGAGTATTGTCTACTCTTGTAAGAGGCTGAAAAATAAAAGAAAGGAGAAAGGATCAAGGAAAGATTTTCTGAAGGTGAGATGATATATGTGGAGAAGTACATTTTCCCTTTTAGATAAGAAAAGTACACCATAAATCTTATACCTGAAATTGCACTATAGTAATTTCATTCTATAACTCTGAGGACTTTTGGTAAGAGCTCAAAAGCATATACATTTCCCAAGTTTATTGCACACCATATAAACCTGTTAGTGTCCTTTAAAAAAAAAAGTCTATAAAACCCAGAATATTGTTTGTGTGACATTGTATAGTGGTCATCTCTGCTGGTCTGATGTAGTCAGTTAAGTCCTCAACAAATTTATTTAATTTTATCAAGTATGTCTCATTTTGGAGGTTCAAGGACCAGAATAGTACTATAAGACAAACTGTAAATGCATAGTATTATTTATGTTATTTCCTTATTTTAAGAAAACTTTATGATGTGATGGAAAATTACACTCAGTAGTAGTGTAATAGCAGCTTTCTGACGTTAGCTTTTCTGAAGAACTTCTATATCTTAGTCCTTTGATTTGGAAATATATCTTTGTGACTAGAGGCATATTTACTAACATGTAACTAATATGGAATAAGTGCAGCATTTTGAACATTTGTATTTTAATTGGAAATATGTAAAATGATACAAAAAATAACAGTTCTTAAAATTAGATTATGTTGATGCTATTGTCACTTTTTGATTGCCCACTACCAGAATTTTTTCTAAATTTTGTTTAATATGTAGAATCGATTTTTAAAAGATTTCAAAAGGAGATACATCAGGAATACATGCAAATAAAATGTTCTGTCAACTTTACAATGATAACTTTTAATTCTTATATTGAGGATACTTACTACATCTCTGATAAATATATATTTTTTAATTTAAATAATCTGGGATGACTGAAATTAAATCTGGAATGATGCTTGTATTAGCTTTGTCTTTGCTTTGTTTTGTTTTGTTTTGGAGTCTCACTCCGTCACTCAGGCTGGAGTGCAGTGGCATGCTCACAGCCACCCCAGTGTCAACCTGCTGGACTCTGGCGATCCTTCCACCTCAGCCTTCCAAGTAGCTGGAATCACAATCATGCACCACCACGCCCGGCTAATTTTTTTGATTTATTGTAGAGACAAGGTCTCGCCAAGTTGCCCAGGCTGGTCTCACCCCTCAGGACTCAGGCAATCCTCTCGCCTTGGCCTCCCAAAGTGCTGGGATTACAGGCTTGAGCCATCGTGCCTGGCCTTTCTTTTTTTTTTTTTTAGCTTTGATTTTTAAAACTAAATACTTGTGGATTTATATATGTATGTGGTGATGTGCATATATTTATCTATACATATGTTATATATAACTATAGGCACTTACATATGATCCAGCAATCCCACTAATGAATATTTAGCCAAAGGAAAGGAAATCAGTATATCAAAAATATACCTCCACTTCCATATTTATTATAGCAATATTCACAATAGTCAAGCCACTGCACTTCAGCCTAAGCAACAGAGCATGACCTTGTCTCTTAGAAAAGAAATGAAAGAAACTAACGTTTGATAGCAGAGTAGGGTGACTATAGTTAGCAACAATATATTATATATGTGAAGATAGCTAGAATAAAGATTTAGAATGTTTATGACAAAAAGAAATTATAAATGTTTAAGGTGATAGACATCCTGAATTCCCTGATTTGATCATTACACATTCTATGCATGCAGCAAAATATCACATATACCCCATAAATATGTACAAACATTATTTAAAATTTTTAAACAACTATAGGTATTTATTATATATAAACTCTATATTTGTATATGTTGTGTTTTTATATGTGAGTATATAACACTGTATATATATATATATATATGTTTTATATAGTTATAGAGACATTTAATCATATAGACTTTAGCCACTACTACTACTGATGACGGTAGACTACAGAGCACAGTATTTTGAGTTAGATATTATTTATATCTTTCTAATCCTAGCTCTACTACATACTAGTTTCATAACCTTGAACTAATAACTTTTGTTTTCTCATCTATAAAATGAGAATGATGGATTAAATGAACTAACATATACAACACATTCAGTAAAATGTTTGGCACACAGCTGTTGCTGTATTGCTATCTTTAGTAATAGTAGCAGTAGTAATTTATATACTACTAAGAATATTAATTTCTACTGTCTTACTAGAAGGAAATAATAAGGTTATCTTATAGTTTCTCTATTCTCAGTAAATAAGTGTTATATTCAATTCTATTAGTTTGTTTCCTATGCCTGAGCACACACATATATTTTGTTGTGGTTTTTTCAGTATCACCAACGTCTTTCAGTATCACCAATCCATTTCAAGAGCAAAATCTCTCTATTGTATTTTGATTATTTCTAATTTTGTTTATTCTTCCTGCCAGTGCATTAAAAAAAATAAAACTGTTGTCAAGAATCTTCTTCCTGTTTCACTGTTTGGGCCATAGCAATCTCCATTCTCAAGTTTATTTGGACTGGTTGTTTTTCCTTCCCTATGAAATTCTGACTCAGAGTTTTTAACTCAAAAAGTTCTTAAGCACATTCCACCTGCTCGCATCCCTCTTTCATTTCCTCCTAGTTCTCATTTCAGTGTACCCAGTTATATATTCTCTTGAGCAATTTTTATTCCTTTATAATAATTCTGTCCCTGTGTACGAGTTCATGCTGCATCCCTTGCCTGGAAATCTCACCTGCCCTGTCCTCTAAGACAACTGACTATCATTTGTCAAATCACTGATCAGAATCTATTTCCTTTTTCTTTATTTTAATATTTTGTTACTGAAGCCTTAGGAGAAAATACTTTTGAATTTAGTCTGCAGGAAGAAACAAAACATGGTGAAAGGTCAAGCCATTTGCCTCTTATTTATAGTTAAATACTTTTTCCTTGATCTTTGAGTTTAACTTGTCTTGTTTGCTTAACGTACATTTCAGCCCTGTTTGAATTACATTCTGTCCTCGTCAGTATTGTGAAAAATATATATGTATATAATTCACATATATATTCACAATCTACCAGCAAAAATAAAGATAGATCAATACTATATAATTCATTTTATTTGATAATGAACTATCCTTGTGAAATGATCCCTTCTCTTCAAAAACAAAAAAGTATCTTTGTTTTTAACTGAAAGGATCTAGATAAGACAGAGCTAATTCAGTTAATGACTAAATTATTGAGCTCATATTTAAAGAACAACCGAATGACTATCAATGCCTTTTTCTATATTTTTGTATTATTAGAACCCAAGTACCTACTTGATAGAGTAAAGATCTTTTCTGTCTAGTATAGTAAATAAAAATTTTATTTTGGTTAAGTACTAAAGTAACAGACCTCAAAATTACTGGTAACAGAAGAAAAATCACCTTGTTGTAAAAGGAAAAAAGTATGTGAGATCCATAGAAAAATTTATTTCATAATTACCTTTATTCTTTGTAAAGCCAGCCTTCTAAAATAGTGTGCTTCCTGGAAGATGCAAAGCTATGTTATAAACGTAGCATATTTTTTCTAGAGCTCAAAGATATTAGGGGAAAACACATCATTTTTACATTAAAACAGATATATATTATGGACTAGAATTCAAAATCCACATGAATTTTTAAAATAAAGCAGATGACTTCAAAGAAATTTCACACTTGCAGCAGATCCCTAGGGGTACATGTTCAATCTTCTCTTCCATTAGGGGTACTTTAGTGGGAAAAGTTTATGATGCATTGCCTGAAGAACTAGAGAGTGGTTTTGTTTTGGGTTGGGTTTATTTATATATTTAGTTAGTTATTTAGTTATTATTGCGGGGCAGGGAGAGGTGAGGCAAGCAGGCAGGGCGAGGGAGAAGAGTGCATCACTTTCTTCTGAACAGATATTTTCGTAGCCCTTATGAGGTTGAGAAGCAGATTGTATAATGTAACTTTATTACCAGTGAAGTTAATAAAATAATGTTGCTGTGGTCATTTTATTCTAGGTTAAATTATAAACCTGTAGGTTCTTTCATTCATGTTTGACATACCAATTAGTCTTTAGAGGGGAAAAAATGGTTATTATTGAGACTTTGATGCCTTCAAAACATTGAAAAATGTTTCGATAAGCCACAATTACTTTTTCCCCAGTGATTAATTTTGTTGTTGTTGTTGATGTTGTTGTTGTTTTGAGTTGGAGTCTCACTCTGTCACCCAGACTGGAGTGCAGTGACCGCTCCTGGCCACCGCAGCCTCGACCTGCTGGGCTCTAGCGATCCTTCCACCTCGGCCTTCCAAGTAGCTGGAACTACAGGCGTGCGCTACCACGCCCAGCTAATTTTTGATTTATTGTAGAGATGAGGTCTCGCCAAGTTGCCCAGGCGGGTCTCGAACCCGCGGGCTCAGGCAATCCATTCACCTCAACCTCCCAAAGCGCTGGGATTACAGGCTGAACCACCAAGCCCGGCTCCCACTGATTAATTTTAAAGATTTTGTGTGTGTGTGTGTGTGTGTGTGTATAACTTATATCTGATAGATATATATTGTGTAAAACATTGCTGGTTTACTAGACATAAATCCTTTATTGTTTTTCCCCTCTGTAGCTATCACTTTAACTTTCAGGTTTGAGGACTTTTATAGTTTTATTTAAAACCTCTACTGTTTTATAGGTCAGCTCCAGGGATTAAATCAAAAGGGTTAATAAAATTTAGTTAAAACTACTTCATTCAAAAGGGAAAAAATTATATTAATATATTTGAAGGTACTATTAATCGTAAGGTTTTACATAAATTTAAAATGGGTTTCATGTCAATTAAATTAGTACCTACAAGATAAAAGCTAGTTAAGTTTTCTATGAACGGTGTTAATTTCTTATGAATTAAATACATTATGTTCATTTTAATGATCAACTGTACCTTTTGATATTTGCCATGTTTCTATGGTCTTATTATTAACTGATTAAGTTTATCCACTCTGACTTTTTCACAGGATTAGTAACAATGAAAGTTCAGAGTAAAGAAACTATAGGGGGAAAATATATGGAATAAAAAGAGAGAGACAAATAAAATAACAGTAAAGTTTAAAAGCTTGGGAAAGGAAAAAAAATTCTTTCAGAAACTCCAAAGGTGGTAGAAGCTTTAGACATTATCTAGTCCCTGCTAAATGGAACTACAAATGGCATTTAATACAAATTTATCATTTTACAGTTGAAGAAACTGAGATCCATAATGATCAAGAAATTGTCCATGATCACACAGCTTCATGGTACAGTCAATGCATGTTTGCAGACCTTGTTTGGAGTTATATTGCTAAATATATTTCATCTGCATTTTAAATTTTTGTGGTGTAAAGTATGCAACAGAGGTTTATACTCATATATTGGAAAATATATGGAAAATAAATGCTGACTGGGCATGGTGGCTCATGCCTTTAATCCTTGCACTTTGGGAGGCTGAAGCAGGAGGGTTGTTTGAGCCCAGGAGTTCAAGACCAGCCTAGGCAACAAAACAAGACCTCATCTGTATAAAAAAATCAGTAAGTTAGCCAGATGTGATGGTACATGCCTGTAGTCTCAGCTACTTAGGAGGCTGAGGCAGGAAGATCCTTTGAACCCAGGATGTTCTGCAGTGAGCCGTGACCATTTCACTGTACTGGGCGACAGAGTGAGACACCGACTCAAAAAAATAAAAAAAAAGAAAAGAAAAAAAAGAAATAGAATATAAATCCTGACCAAATTAAAAAAAAAAAAAATACTGGAATTATAAAAGTATGAATGCTACTTCCTCTATATACTTGTCCATAATCTCTTTAACCTCATTTTGACAAAATTAACCTCTCCCTCTTCTGTGTCACAGCAGCGTTTTAGCCTTATTAGTAATATAGCACATACCACATTCACATTTTTTATGTAGTTATTTGCTTCTATCTGTACCTACTAGATTGAGTTTCTTCATGGTAAGGACTATATCTGATTTGTCCTTACAGTTTCTGTGCTAGCACAGCACCTCAGACAGAAGTGCTAATAAATGCTTATTAAATCAAATTAATCACAAATCATTTTAATACAGCAGGCATATTTCAAAATAAGGCATTATGGGAGGCTGACAAATAGAGAATAGCAGCCTGAAAATTGCTGTTCACTGTAAATTCCAGGGGAGAAAAAGGGAAGTAAGAATAAGGAGAACACTGGGACTTAACAATATTTCTTGGTCCATATTTTGCTTCTTCCAATGGAAAAGTTAAAATGGGAAACAATCCAGTTAATAGTGGAGAGGACCTAAACTTATAGAGGGCAACAAACCATAGAGGTTTATGGTGAACCAGAAGGACCAAGTCCCATAGGACCTGAGGGGAGCTGACAGTCTCATAACAGTAACATAACTAACTGCTGAAATGTCTGCTATCTTTTATTTTAATACCTGAAACAATTACTTTCATATTGTCTATTAGTTTTAATGAAGAATCTTTGAGATTTTTCTATAATCCATGGAATAAAATTTATAAAACAAGACCCTACTGTTTTTAGAACATTTAACTTGTAGTGACTTACAGGACCTAAGATGCTAGGAAGTATTAAACTGTAGAGCTTCCTAACAGATACAACCTTTGTATTATAATCTAACTTTTTTTTTTTTTTTTTTGAGTTGGAGTCTCACTCTGTCACCCAGACTGGAGTGCAGTGGCCGCTCCTGGCCACCGCAGCCTCGACCTGCTGGGCTCCGGTGATCCTTCCGCCTCAGCCTTCTAAGTAGCCGGAATTACAGGCATGCGCTACCACACCCGGCTGATTTTTTGATTTATTGTAGAGATGAGGTCTCGCTGCCCAGGCGGGTCTTGAACCCGCGGGCTCTAATCTACCTTTTTAGAAGCACAGAATCTTAATATGCCGATGTGACAAGGTGTCAGTAGAATTGACCTTAGTTAAATTGGCAGTCTGCATCAAACTGAGTATACATACCACTACATCATTTTGTTTGTTTGTTTGTTTGTTTTTCTTTTCTTTTCTTTTCTTTTTTGAGTCATAGTCTTGTTCCAATGCCCAGGCTGGAGTGTAGTGGCACGATCATAGCTCACTGCAGCTACGACCTCCTAGGCTCAAGCAGTCCTTCCATCTCATCCTCCAAGGAGCTGGGACTACAGTTGCATGCCACCACACCCAGCTAACTTATTTATTTTTTATAGAGACGAGGTCTCACTATGTTGTCTAAGCTGGTCTTGAACTCCTGGGCTTAAGTGATTCCCCTACCCAGGACTCCTAAAATGCTGAGATTACAAGTGTGAGCCATAATGCCTGGCCCACATCATTTTAATAAAAGAGTTAAATTGTTCAGCTTCTTTTGAACTTTCTCATATATACTATTTAAAATAGCATGAACAATTTTTGCTGAATGAATTGCATTCTATCATGTCAATGCCATAAATGTTATAAAATTTAAGGAAATATCATTAGATTTTAGGGAATCAAGTGCATATTTGTCTATATACATTTTCCCATTTGTTATACTTGCTTTCTTATTCTCACCAAGTCACCCTTAATTTTTCCAAGCAAAATGAGTGTCTTTAAAGTAAGAGAAACAATAAGAATCCAAAACAGGCACAGAAATTTATTTTTATTTTTTATAAAAACACTTAATGTGAAGTCTACCCTCTTAAATTTTTAAGTATACAATACTTTATTGTCAACTATAGATAGAAGGTTGTACAACAGATCTCTAGAGCTTATTCATCTGTTAAGCAAGATGAATAAACTCCAGAAAATGTATTTTTAATGGGAACTGTCAAAAGGACTTAGGAAAGAAAGTCATGTTTTCTTTTTGCTGTTCAGTAATCTAGTCATTACCAACCAATGTTTTTAATTCATAACATATAAACATTTCTTAATTTATTTTCATTTCTAGAGGAAACTATTGGGTGAAAACATTAATATATTCAGGTAGCAATGAAAGAAAGCAGAGAGCATGGCCATTTGGATTTGAGCGAATCGTTTCAACACAAATCACTGATTTCTTATAGACTTATGTGCACATTTGTCAGGGTACCTCAGCTTTTGCATCTCAGAATCTATTTTTACTAGATAACTGTATGCATAGCTTATCTGTCTTACATCATTACCTTGCCTGTCTCAGAAACTAGGCTTCTTTGCCTTTTCTAAACTAAAATGCCACCCCCTTCTCTCAGCTCTTTTGAGCCCCTGTATCTTTTTAAAGGTCGAGTGTAAATCCCACCCCTCTTTAAAATTCTTCCCCAACTGCTCTAGCTTTCAGTGGTTCCTTACTTTTCTCCTCTACCATAATTCGTATTTGAAACTTTTACTTTGGTACTTGATCCTGTACTTTCTTGCATTACAATGTAAAGGTTTCTGTATTTATGGCTGCATCTTGGCATGATGCTTTCTCAATTATGTATGATATCATTAGTCTGCTTTTTCAGGGCAAAATGTAACACACTATTAGCATAGTAAATTCAGCTCAGTAAATGCTTATTAAATATCAACCTTGTCCTAGCTGCTGTCTTTATTTAACTTCACAGTGAAACTTTCTGGGTACATGGATTAACTAAAATATATTTGTAGACATTTTATTTCAAATTCTTACCTGTTGAGCAACAAGTAGAAAACCAGGTCTTCAAAAGTATTTTTTAAGGTAGTTGTTTAAAACAAAAGTAACCTGTGGTATTAGAAGTCATTATAATAGTTACTGTAGTGATGGAGTGGTGACTGGAATGGAGTATACAAGGACTTCTGGGGTTATCAGTCATGTTCTGTTTCTTGATCTGGATACTGGTGACATGGGCATGTTTAGTTTGTGAACATACATTCAGCTGGTCACTTATTTGTACTTTTCTGAATTATGTTATACTTTATGCTATGTTATACAAAGCATATTTTAAAAGCCAGTCATTCAGATTTGTAATATGTAATAACTTATGAAAAGTGAGGATGGTATTACATTTTAATTCAGAAGATACTTTTGTTTTTACCCTTGCTTAGTTATAATGATCACATCTGTGGTATAAATATAAGTAGGCAGCTTCTGTCAGAGTTGATCTGGCATTATTGTAAATAATTATTGTTTTTCAACAAGTTATATGTCACTTAAGGATTTTATCAAAACATCATTTAATCTAACAGTGAATGATTACACTTTGTTTACTTAAAAAAGAAGAAGGAAAAAAAGATCCACCAATCACATTCTATATTACATGAAGATAAGTGTAATCTCTGTTATGGTTGTTATCAATATTATGCTGTCTGGTATATCATTGAATCCTTAGCACATACTGAGTTAAAAATTTTTTCACCAAGAGCCTGTCCCTGCTGTCATTTTTATCATTGTGTCTTTGCTTCAGTGTCAGGAAATAAAACATGTGGGGCTATTGGTCCTTTATCTCATTGTAGAGTGAAGCTTGTTAGTTAAAAATTGAATATCCAGGAGGTGGAGCTTAAGATGGTGACCCATGGTCAGTCTGTGGGAGTCTCCACTGAGGCAAGTGTCCCTAGAGACTCTCTGCATGAGTGGGCATGTGCTGGTGGGGGAGTGAAAGTCCATCTGAGGAGCTACCCGGGATCACGCACCTGAGTCCCCCCTCTGAGGGCGACTACAAACCCCCACTTCCCTGAGATTGGAGTGCAGCCGGCAAGATCACGTGCAGGATCCTCTGCTGCTCCTGGGAACATACCTGAGTAAAGCCTACCGAATCTAGTTGATTCTGGTCACCTGGTGCCAGGCCCACACCATCACCTGTTATAGTGGATCAGTTGGAGCTGCAGATCTGATCAGTGGAGACGGAGGATTGGGGAAACCAGAGAGGAGTCCATGCCCAGTAGGGAGATGCCCACCGCAGCCATTTTCTCTGCCCCAGGACCAGGCAGAGATCTGCATTGCCCTGCCCAGCTCCACTGAGCCTCCAACTTGGGGCCTAAGGTAATCTCATCAAACTGGGAGAGACAGAAGCCCCTCCCCCATGCTGGATCAGACACAGGTCAGATCTGAGTGGCAGGCAGCAAGCAGAGTGAGGTCAGATCTGATCTACCCTCTTTCCAAAGCAGGTCTGGGGCATCGGACCCAAGCTGTGAGCAACCCTATCTGCCTGTATGAGAGCAGAGGGGAAGGGTAGAGATCAGAGCTGAAAGGACTTTGGACTTATAGGAAAGACCTCAGAGTCTCTTCTATTCTTTAGACTTCCTTTTTGAGTATAGGAAGAGTATATCAATAGTCAAGTTTATGTTGGGCTTTGTGTTTGTATGATTGCCTGTATGTTTTAGGGGGTTTTTTTTCTTTCTTTCTTTCTTTTTCTTTTTCTTTTTTTTTTTTACTATTTTCTGTCTTTGTGTCCCTTTTCATTTGTTAGTTGGTATGTCTGTCTGTTTTCCCTCTTACTTCTCTCTCTTCACCTTCCTCTTGCCCCCCGCCCCCTTCTTCCATTTCTTAACTGATTCTACTTCCAGGGAGCAAACCTATACCCTCACTACATGGACAAATTGTAAGGCAGTGGGAAGTGGGCTCCAGGGTGCCAATACACCTGTCGGTGGATACTGGAATCTGCAGATAGAGTCTGAATCACAGCTCCCCCCTCAATTAAATCTCAAAACTGCAAAAAGTACAGCCCCCAACCCACAGTTCCGCTTCAGAAGTTAACAAAGCCAGAGGATCCACATAAGGAAGAATAGGAGATTGAGCAAACAGAAGTAAAAGCAACACCACCATCCATGAACAACAGAATTAAAGAAGAAGGGGGAATGGGAGGGGAATCTACACAAATGAAGAAAAACCAAAAGAAGAATATGGGTCTCTCACAGACCCCTGGGAGGTCAAATGCTGAGAAAACAGACTTTGGAATGCAAATAATGAAGAGCCCCCAGAATGACTGGTCTCAAACTACAAACCCAGATATCAAGACATTAATAGAGAGATTTAAAAGAATTGAGGAGCTGCAAGAGGAAAATAGGAAGGAGTTGATAACTGAGATAACAGCAGTAAAGAATACTGTGAATGAGATAAATAACAAACTGATAAGTATGAAAAGTAGAATTAGCCAAACAGAAGAAAGACTCTCAGAGCTTGAGGACCAAAATATAGAACTAACCTAAACTGTCAAAAACATAGAAAAAGAGCTTTAAAAGACAGAACAAAACTTTCAAAAGGTGAACAATTACTTTAAGAGGCCAAACCTAAGAGTAATTGGACTTCCTGAGGCAGAAAGAGAGACAAAGACTACCCTGGAACAAACATTCCATGAAATTATTCAAGAAAACTTCCCTCATCTCAGTGAGACGAGCATTCAAACACAAGATATTCAGAGAACAAATGAGACGACCAACTCCTAGACACATAGTGATTTGCCTAAACAAAGTAAGTATAAAAGAAAAAAATCCTGAAGGCAGCAACAGAAAAAGGTTAGACTACCTACCCAGGAAAACCACCTAGAATAGCAGCAGATGTGTCTACAGAAACACTTCAGGCTAGGAGAGCTTGGAGCCCAATCTTCAAAGTTCTCAAAGATAAACAATTTCAACCAAAAATAACCTGCCCAGCTAAGCTAAGCTTCATCAGTGAGGGAAAATTAAAATCTTTCCCAGACATTCAATCCCTAAGTACTTACACTGCCTCTACACCAGCTCTACGAGAAACATGTAAGAAAGTATTAAACACAGAAGAAAGGGAAAAAAGAATGACAACATTCTTCACAAGACTGCAGGAAAAAGATTGAAAACACACATGCATCAACCCCAAAATCAAAAGAAAGACAACAAACAAACAGGAACAACGACAACTCTTTAAGAACCTCATGACAGGGATAAACTCTCACATTTCAATAATTAGCCTGAATGTGAATGGACTAAATGCACCACTGAAAAGACATAGAATGGCAAAATGAATAAAATATCATGAGGAAACAATATATTGTCTCCAAGAGACTCATCTCACTAGAAAGGACACTCTCAGACTCAAAGTAAGAGGATGGGAAACAAAATTTCAGGTGAACGGAACACAAAAGAAAGCAGGAGCTGCAATCTTAATTTCAGACAAAATACCCTTTAATCTATCAAAAATTTAAAAAGATATGGAAAGTCCCTACATAATGATAAAAGGTTCAATCCATCAACAAGAAATATCCATCCTAAACATATATGCACCCAACATAGGAGCACCAACTTTCATAAAGCAGCTTCTAGGCAAACTTAATAAAGATAGGCAAACTTAATAAAGATATTGACTCTAACACTACCATAGCTGAGGACTTTAATATCCCACTCACAACCCTAAACAGATCATCAGGACAAAAAATCAGCAAGGAGATCTGGAACCTCAATGTGACGCTTGACCAAATGGACTTAATTGATACCTACAGAACACTCCACCCAACGACCACAGAATATACATTCTACTCATCACCGCATGGAGCGTACTCTAAGATTGACCTCATCCTTGTCCATAAATAAAGTATAAACAAATTTAATAAGATTGAAGTTTTGCCATGCACCTTCTCAGACCACAGTGGAATAAAAATAAATATCAACACCAACAAAGTTCCCCCCAAACCCACAAAGACATGGACACTAAACAGCATGATGCTAAGCAACTCCTGAGTCAACATGAAAATCAAAACAGATTAAAAGATACCTTGAAACAAATGAAAATGAAGAAACATCTTACCAAAATCTCTGGGATGCCATGAAAACTGTAGCAAGAAGGGAATTCATATCTCTACAAATGCACATGAAGAAAATGGAAAGATCACAAGTTAACAGCCTAACTAGTCACCTAAGGAAGCTGAAAAAGCAAGACCATCAAAACCCTAAGTTCAGCGGAGGAATCCAGATCATCAAAATAAAAGCTCAAATCCAGGACATAGAAGACAAAAAGTTAATACAAAAAATAATAATAAAAATTTTTTAAAGTGAATATTCATATGTCAAATATTCTAATTTGATTGACTCCTGAAATAAAACACAGAGACATATTTGATTAAGAGATTATGTTTCCAACATATAACCTTTGGGGGACACATTCGAACCAGAGCTCTGGCATTTTAATTCTAAGGTTAAATTGCAGTAGTAAGGAGAATACTCTGACTTCTATTGGAAACAAATACCTCTGTGGCACAGGATTCTGGTATAGTCATATATGAAAGAAATATTTACTAGAAATATGTCCAGGGATGAGAATCATAACATACACATTCTAGTTTCAACTTTGTCACCAGCTACTTGTTAGAATGTAGTTTGGCCATATCCTCTCTCAGTGCCTATTTCCTCATTTGTATAACAATGTTTCTTAATTTGAAAAATAGCCGTGGTAATATTTAACCTACTTATCCCTCATGGTGGTTATGATAATATTCAATGTGAAAATGCCTCAGAAAAAAGTGTTATATATAAATAATTGTTTATTATTCAAGCTAGTATGATAATATTCTAGTTTATTTTGATCAGGTTTTTTTGGCTTGTTCAGTTTAAAAATTGAAAGTCAGAATTCACTTATAAAATTATAAAGCTTTCTGAAATAATGTGTGATGTCATGAATTTATTTTCTTTACATATTCTTATATTCTTTTCCATTTTGGATCCTTTTAGAAATAAGACTTTAAAAACATAATCTTAGAGGGTCATCTTATTTTGAATGACATCTCTAAGCTTTGATGGAAGAATCATTGTCCCACATTTAAGGTTTGGTCTAAAATTCTAATAGTTTATTTCGTTAGACATCTTTATCCTTAGCATGTGTAAACATGGAAGAAAGGAAAAAGCATATAGTATTTAATTAAATAGTTTAAATAACTGATAGTAAAAGGTTAGGGGAAAATAAAAAAGGTGTAAATTTAAAAGATTATTATAATAACTAATAAAATGATAGTAAAGCATTTTCTTTTATGTGCATTTTAAAGGAGTGTGTTCTGTTTGCACTTGTAGCAGAAAATCTAAAGCTAATGTTTATGCTAGCTACTCTTTATTCATTTAATTATGCATTTTCTGATACCTAATAGTGATAATAATAACCACTATCATTTATAAAGAACTTAAAAAATGTTCCAGGCACTGTATTAAGCATGGTTTTATAGAAAAGGAGACTGAGCCTCAGAAAAGTAAAGTGCTCAAGAACACACAGCTTTAAATAAGAATTAAGATTTTGTCTATTTCTGTATCCCTTGTTCTTTCCACTGTAACAACATGGAGAGTAATATGAAAAACATAATTGAAAAAGCTATAAAATAAAAAATGTTCATTAATTTGAGATAAACAGATAAAGCAATATAAGCCTTGGTAAAGTTGATATTTTAATGGGACTATTAATTATTGTAATTAGAATCATCTGGTGAAATAATACAAATAAAGCACTGCTTTACTCGAAAACTACAGTAAACCATTAAATATATTAAAATGGTATTGTTAGGATTTATGGTTTTATTCAATTTATTTTTCTCTACATATCCATAGAGAATCGTAACATATCGTATGATGAGAAGTTAAGAATAAATACCTGTGTTGCCCACCCTTTTTGAAGGGCATGTTTATTTAACTGTACTACAGGTATACCTGCAGTGGCTAAGTTGTACACTTATATCCCTTGAGGTAAATACATCTATTTTCTTGAGTGATTTATTCTCCAAAAGTATGCATATAATTAAAGTTAATTTGTGCACTTATCCACATATGTTTTACTGTTGGAAATCACACTGAATAGATGTTCGTCGGACAGAATCAGTTGTCTCAAACATTTCTATTAATTACCTGAGTTGATATCTCAGCTTGCTTAGACATCCATTAGAAATGATTCTTAACCCTTAAATGAGCAAATGATACATGACTAGAACACTCTTGGAAGAAAAACATAACAAAGGAGTTTTACCTCATTAGTATATGGAACAGAATACACATAAAACATTAAGATACATGTTTCACCTATTGAACTGGCAAAGGTTTAAAAAAAATCAGACTATATTATGTACTCAGTGCTCATACAGGTGGTACAGGTGAGAATTCTCTATATTAATTACCTCTCTCTAAACTCTTGATTGTTATAAAACTCCACACATAATTACTTGGAGATTAACACGTGAGAAATTATGCATTGTTTTCAGAATTATTGTATCTGCAATAATTTATCACTTTGAAATTCTTGTGTATTCTAATATATGTTATTATTTTATTATTTATTTTGTAAATCTTTGATACAAATATCTTTTTATCAGAAATCTGAGCATATGGACATCCTTACAAAAAATGCACTGAGGAAGGCAGACACCAGTTTTGCAACTTTGAAAATCTACTACCATGTGTCTCTCATCATATTTTTTAATATTAAAAGTCTCTTCAAAATACCTACTTGTAACCATCAGCTTTTTATTCTATGTCAGAAGACTGATGTATATAACTATATTTTGATCATATTTGCATGCACTTAAATGTTATTACTCTGAAGGGAGTTAAAACAGGTAGGTAATTTCAGAAAGTGGATGCAGTTTAAACATGGATACAGATCGAATGGATAGTAAACAAGCAGTTTGTGGTAATGATTCGTGTAACATCTTCCAAGGCATGACACCATTGCCATGTGGCCATGAGCAGCATATTTCTGACTCCTTTGCATTGTTAGTAATGATATTAGACAGCAGTTCTTATGAAATAAGTGGCCCAATGCCAGTCCAACTAATTGCTTTACTTGGGAAATACTATTTACCAAAATAAAGCCTGCAAAAATGAAATTCTAGTATGTACCTTATAATCTCCACATGCATGTAGATAACCAGCTAATCTTGAATTACAGTTGGTCCAGAACCAAAGGTATTATATGGTTTATAGGACTATATAAAATTCATCCTGATATTTTAATATCTCTCTCTTTATGTCTGTTTTATAAAATTAGCAATGTAGCTTACAAAATTCTCTATATTGTCTGTTCTTTAATAAATAAATACACTTTAATAAATGAATAAAAGGCATCGAAAGAAACATATTGCCTAGCCTTCAGAAAGTAACATATTGCTTAGCCTTAAAAGAGTTTTTAAAAAATTATTTTCAACCACAACTTGAACTCTTTCTTTCATTTTGCAGTCAAATTTCATTTTATAATAATATAAAGTCCTCCATGATCTAAGGAGACATAGCAGTGAGACTAAAAATGAGAGAGGAAATATTCTGGAAAAAATGTAATATGTATTGGATTGTGACATGAATGATGGATGAAGAAACCACCAATAGGGAGAAAAATTGCAAAAACTAGAAGAATATTTGTATGCAGATATTGCATCTAAACAATATATGTAATAATTTGAAATTACCAAATCTATTTTTCTAACCACATGTGATTCCCTGAATAGATTTCATTCCTAGTATTAGCAGTGTCATACTATTAACACTCAAAAGTAAAATACAAGTTCTAGAATTAGCTGTAATTTCAGATCCCTTATCATCAATTAAATTTGGAATGAAGTACGAAGACAGGAAATGTTGACTCTGCCTGTTCAAATTTCAAAACAAACTGTATAGCAAGGTCATACAATTAGCATATTTGTATTTTGTGTTCTCTATATATTTCTGTTCTCAAAACTAATAATGTCTCTAAGATTTACTTTCACTGGCAATAGCACATAAAAGTATATGATGAGCCTTACTGAGATGTTAAATCTTGTGGAATTCAAATATTTAGCCAAATATAATTTAATTTTCTATGGATATTAATCAAGGTAGAATTGCCTCTCTCTAAACATACTCTTGTATGAAGTAAGATCCCAGTCACAATTTTATCTGAAAAGAAATAGCTTTTTTGCTTGCTTCTCTGAGAACCGTAATCAGTTAATCATCTTCATTCTACTGCCTTATTCTGGTCTTCCACGGTCTTAAAAAATGGGAAATGATTGTGATTAATGAAGCCATTTGCAAGATGATATTTAAGGCCATATTCATGTTTAAACGTTATAGTGTTCAAATTGCAAGCAGATATCTGAGATCAAAGGAAACCTGAATATTTCTATCCTCCCTTAAGCAATTTCCAAATTCTGCTAGAAACAGTTAATAGGTTAGATCAGTTCTATTTCCTTCTTCAGATTCTTGCATTCTGTTTGTACAAACTGGACTTGAGGGTAGTCTCTACAGACAAGAGCGACAGCTCTGTCACTCTCAGCAGTGTTCTCAACAGTGCTTATTGCCAGCTATCCAAATATGCACAGTGTGTGGGGCTGTGAGTGGGTGAGCACTGTAACACCTTAATTACAAAATAAATAGTGGCTGTCACTGTTGCTTTTGCTAGAGCTTTGTGACTCAAGTGCTGTTTTTTTCCTGCTTTTTTATTTGCATGAAAGAAAAAGAACTTCTTTGACATTCAGGGGAAAAAAGGAAGTGCTAATTAAACTATTGTGGAACATTATTATCCTCTTTAGTTTTGCACTAACAATTATAATGCAGAGTCACTTTAACAGGCTTTGCAAATCAGAATTTGTTGGGCCCTTTATTATTTCTCCAAATTCACTAAACCAGTCCATTCCCAAGGATATTGAAAATACAAAGTAAAGCCAGACAAAAATAACATTTATTTCATGAAAGTTTCATTAGCACTTTCCATAGCTGAAGAGAAAGGAAAAAAATGTTTCACAGGGAATCATATGAGATACTAATATATACAGATTTTTAAAAACAAAGCATAGAAGTCTGAGAAGCCATCAGGTATTGCTTTGAAAGGAATATAGAATTATATGGATTTCGACTGTGTTGAAAAATGGCTTAAATCTACTGAGCTGTTCACAGCCCTTGGCTTTTACTTTTTATGTGAGTTATATCTGAACAAGGATTTTATTATAGTCAGTGTTGTTCATGCTGCTATAGTTAAGGTTGTCAGCATTTCCATTACAAACACACGATTTCAGTTGGAGTTCATAGTTCAGCTTTAGAAGTCACCCTGGGCTAAAGGTTGGCATATGCATGTTCAACCTGTGGTGGTAGTAATGGGTATGGATGTGATTACATATGAAGTAAACACTGAAATTAACATACACTAACATAACACTTTTGTGTTATGAAAAATTTTAATTGAATCAATAAATTGTTTCCCTAATTATAGAAGCTGCCTGACAAATGTTAGCTTTGTCAGTATAACTGATTCATAGAGTGAAAGAAAACTTTTTCTCCCCCACTCTAATTAGTCCTTGTAGCCAAGAAACTCTGAACTTGTCTTGTAGCCATGAGCTAAAACATTTCCTGCTTCCAATTGATTTATGACTTATAGAAGGTACTCAGTAACGTATTAACATTACAGCCAAACAACTGGTTAATTCTGTCCAAAGATTAGTGTGTGTCTTGAAGATTGAAAGATTAAACTGACAGTTTGAGATTTTGTCTATATCTATAGTCACATATGGAGGTAGCTAACAGATTTTTTAAAATTAATCTTACTTTTCTGGTTATAAAATTAATGATTTTTTTTAGTTATGAAAACTAAAATATTTTAAATTACTTAGTAAGCAGAAAAATTATAGAAAATATAAAAAGAGTAAAGTATAAAATAAATTACTTACAATCTCTCAAACCAGGAATAACCACTGGTAACATATCGGTGTATGTTCTTCTAATTATCTGTCTGTCTGTCTATCTATCTGTCTCTCTGTCTATCTATCTATCTTATCTACCTATCTGTCATCCATCTAACTATATCTTGCATTTATATATCTATCAATTCATCTATTTATTTTTTGAGTCAGGGTTTCACTCTGTCACCTAGGTTGGAGTGCAGTGACATGATCACAACAGTCAACAGCTCACAACAGCCTCGACCTCCTGGGCTCAGCAATCCTTCCACCTCAGCATCCCAAGTAGCTGGGACTACAGACGTGCGCCACCATGCCTGGCTAATTTAATTTTTTTTTTTTTTTATAGAGACGTTTTGCTATGTTACCCAGGCTGGTCTCAAACTCTAGGGCTCAAACAATCTGTTCATCTCAGCCTCTCAAAGTCCTGTGGCTATGGGCATGAGCCACAGCACCTGTCCCTTCTAACCTTTATATTAGAAGGCACACCTCGTCAACAAGGGTGGGTACCTGCATAATGAACATTTGTATACCTAACCCTGAATTGTATCCCACATATTTAAATTTAAAAAAATTTTAAAAAGAAGATATATATTGCGGAATTGAAATCATAAATTGAATCACAGTCTATTTTTTTTTTCCTATTAGGAGAGGATAAACTTGTCATTAAATATTTTTCTAAGGCATAATTTCCTTGGCTGCCCAGTACTTCACTGTATGGCTATACTGAAGTTTAACTTATCGCTTACTGTTGTGGATTTTGAAATATGTTTAATGATTTAGGCTAGCTTACTTTGCTTTAATTGCTTTAGAATAAAAATCTGATAAAGCCTTTTAACAGCTCTAGTTTGCTCAGGATCTTGGTCTTATGTCTGCTTGTAACCATTTTCAGGTACCCTACTTACTGTATCCCCCACATATTAATAATCTATAATTCCTGATCAGAAATAAAATGATTAAAAGTACAGAATGAGGCCAGGCATGGTGGCTCAAGCCTGTAATCCCAGCACTTTGAGAGGCCAAGGCGAGAGGATTGCCTGAGCCTGTGGGTTCAAGATCAGCCTGGGCAACATGGTGAGACCTTGTCTCTACAATAAATAAAAAAATAACCAGGTGTGGTAGCACACCCCTGTAGTTTCAGCTACTTGGAAGAATGAGGCAGAAGGATCATTGGAGTCCAGCAGGTCGATGCTGAGGTGGCTGTGAGCGTGCCACTGCACTCCAGCCTGGGCAACTGAGTGAGACTCTAACTCAAAAAAAAAAAAAAAAAAGTACAGAATGTATTATACAATGACCACAGAGATACTGTATACCAAATACTTGCATTCTATTGATGTGGTTAAGTATTGATGCTTATAGTATAAATAGAGCAGAATTTTAAAATGAATACATTTGCAACCTGTGGATCATTTCTTTTAAATCCTTGTTATTTTAACCTAAAGTGTGGGCAAGGGGGAATAAAAACGTTGTAAATAATATTTCTCCCTTTATGTTTTTTTCCCCATCGCCTTATGTGGTTAAGTTTTTCCACATCATGTCTTTCAGCAAGTGGCTGAAGTTCTTCTAGACCTAGGTTTTCAGATGGAACCATCCATCCAGGCTTCATCCTTCCATGTACAAGAGACTTGAAACATAAACTCTCTTCCCTATGCAGATACTAAAACCCAAGTCTTTAAGCATATATTAATATTTAGTTCCATAATCCTTAGGTTACTGCCTTTACTTCTCTATCAAAGCTTTAGCTTTGACTTTCTCTTTTGACCCCTAGGAATTTAATTTTGAGCCTGACATTTTTTCCTTAAATTTTATGCAAAATATCTTGAATGGTGGCACTTATTTTTACATTAACTGATTCTGCCATTTTACTTGGTAGAATATTGTCAAGAATGACTATGTAAATTTATCAAAGTTATGTATTTTGAATAAGTAAGTTGGCTCAATGTATGTATTAATTGATCCATAAACCTTTAAAGTTTTCTGTTTTCAAAGAAGTAAGCAAGAGTCACTAAAATCAAGAATTTATTAAGAATCCATTAACATTTGTAAGGGCATTACTGTGTTAGTCCCATTTCAGAGATGTTCTAGAACGTTAAAGTACTTAGAGTCTAGTTGGAGACAAGGAATAAGTAAATGAATATATTGAAAAGAGCTAAGCGACAGTACACAACAACCAATCCATAGCACTGTAGATCAGGATCACCTGGGCTGGAGTAGCTTGTACAGACAGGTTATGCAACTGTACCTATACCTAGAAATACCCAAGACATGCCTATCTTTCTTACTTTCCAAAAAGAAATCATATAAAATTCCCCTTTCCCTAGCCTTATGATCTGTCTGCAAAAGTGAGGCAGACTTACAGTTCTGAGTGAACATTACTATTTAAAAAACATTTTTTTAAAAGTGAATTCCCTTAGTTAAACTGAAATTGGTAACTCTGAACCAAAGCAATACATCGCATTTAGAAATATATGTCTTCTTACACATTGGCTTTACTATTTTAACATGGATAACTCTTAATTTTTCAGATAATATGTACCTATTATCAGCTTTCTCAATAATTCGTTTGCATCCTTGACCATTGAATCTTAGAAGTCTTTACTGTTACTTTTCTGAGTATTTAAAAATAAATTAAAATTATCCTCTTTATCTTTTCACCTAGTAGTGTTTTACAACTTCTTGAAATACAAATGATGGGTTAGGATTTTATACAGTAAATGATATAAAATATTATACATCATGGGGTTTGCTGTATGGTCCTCTGTCAAATAACTGCCCTCAAGACACCCCAAAACATCATAAAAACAAAATGGAAACTACAGCAGAGGACAAGAGAGAAGTATTTTATGGTAAACAGCAAAGCAGAGTGAGGACATGTTACGTATTTCATTCTTTAAACAACTACTTACTGAATGCTGAATTCATGCCAGGCATTAAACTGGGCACTGGTCATACAATGGTGATCAAGATAGATGTGGTTACTGCCCCTGGCTCTCAACAGTCTCATAGGAGAGATAGACAATTAGTAACAGTTACACAACTATAAACTTTAAAATATGATAGGAAAGAAACAGACTGGGTACAATCACAGATAATAATACTATAGGGTGGGTACAGGAGGAGGCCTCCTTCTGACGGAATGCTCAGAGATGGCGTCTCTGAAGAGCTGCCATTTAGGTGGAGAAAGAGGTTGTAGGATATTCTATTGGCAGGGCTAGTGTTTCATGGGAGTCATAAAAGAGTTTCAAAAAAAGGATTACCAGAATAAGATTTTAAAAATCTTAACCTGTAAATTGTGTTGTTTTGTTTGTGAACATTTCATTTGACATCTATTCTTCATAGACAGATGCAATTTGAGAATAAACAAGTATAGCAATTATAGGCAACAAACACAAGATATTCTTCATGATTCTTCATGATTAAAATTGCAACTCCTTATAACCCATCCCCTCCTCCTCCCCCCTCCTCCTTTTTCTCTTCTCTCTCTGTTTCTCTCTCTTACTGACTCATCTTTTAAATAGTAAACCTGTTTGCATACTGCTTAATTGTCTGTAGTTCCAGCTACTCAGGAGGTTGAAGTGGAAGGATAACTTGAACCCAGGAGTTCAAGGTTGCAATGAGCCAGGATCATACCACTGCACTCCAGCCTGAGCCACAGACTGAGATCCTGTCTCAAAAAACAAAAACAGCAGCAAAAAAAAAAAGGGGGTAAATTTTGCCAGTCTAGTGGGTTAAAATGGTGTATCATTTTTATTTAAAATTGCACAAATGAGGCTCAAATTTTTGATTGGCTATTCAAAAAGACTGATAAGTCTTTTTCCTGTCTTTCTTTTGGGTTATTTGTCTTTTTTAAAATTCTGTTAATGAGTACTTGAAATATTACAGATACAAATCCATTGTCAGTTATATGTCCTGCAAACATCTGGTCACAGTAGTGGCTTATATTTTTACTTTTAAAAATGTGCCTTTTAAAAAGCAGAATTTTAAACAGTCATTTTAATTAGCCATTTTAATTAATTTAGTGCTTAGACTTTTTGTGTTTTGTATAAGAAATCCTTTCAACCCTGAGATCGTGAAGACATTTTCCTATATTTTCTTTCATGTGATCAAACAATACTTGTTGATTACCTACTACTGTCAGACACTGTTCCAAGTACTGTGGTTATGGCAGTGAAAAAAACATCAAAAAAAACCAAACACCTAGACTCTTGGAGTTTATACGTTCTTGAGATAGAAAGGAAAACAGTAAACAAGTATGCAAGTGTCAGATCTGGTTGCTATTACAGAATGCCATGGACTGGATGGCTTAAACAACAGAAACGTATTTCTCACA
Source organism: Carlito syrichta (assembly GCF_000164805.1). Classification (NCBI taxonomy): domain Eukaryota; kingdom Metazoa; phylum Chordata; class Mammalia; order Primates; family Tarsiidae; genus Carlito; species Carlito syrichta. The sequence goes on from NW_007260100.1 coordinate 537,373, forward strand.
TTTCTGGAAGCTGGGAAATCAGAGATCAGTATGCCAGAATGTCCTGGTTCTGGCGAAGGCCCTCTTCCTGTTTTGCAGATGGCTGCCTTCTTACTGTGTCTTCACATGGCAGAGAGAGCAGACAGGAAGCAAACTCTTGTGTCTCTTTTTAGCAGACTCTTTTGTGTCACTTTTTAAAGGATACTAATTCTATCACAAGAGATACACCCTTATGAGCTAATTACTTCCCAAAAGCCCCATCTCCAAATACCACCACTCTAGGGATTTGGTTTTCAACACACAAATTTGGGGATGGAGGTGGACACAAACATTTGGTCCATAGCAGCAGATTTTGTATGAAGGATGATAATGCATGTTGTGGAGAATAATAAAGCAAGATGAGAATGTAAGCGGTCAAAGGTAAGTTACTGTAAGACATAACAATGAAACGCAAAGGTCACAAGGCAGTTATGTGCATGGAAAGTTTGAGGAAAATAAAGACCAAGGAAGGCCAAGTAGCTAGAATCAAGTGAGCAAAAGGAAGAGTATTAGAAGTTGAGGTCCAGTTGATAACAAAGACCCAGATCAGCTAGGGACTCCTAGGCCATTGTAAAGACTTGAACTTTTACTTTGAGATGAGGAGGCATTGAAAAGTTTTCAACAGAGAAATGGCAGGCTTTAAAAAGATAATTACTTCTGCTATTTTGAAATAGTCTGTAGGCAAGTAAGGGAGGAAGTTGGGAGAACATGTAGAAAGAAGGCTGTTTTAGTAATTGAGGCAGACATGATGGTGGCTTCTACCAGGTTGTGGCAGTAGTGGGAAAATGACCAGATTCTTTATATATTTTGAAACCAAAGATTTGCAAATTGATAGTTATGGTTTGTGAAAAAAATAGACAAGTCAAAAATAAGTAATTCATTTTTTTAAACATGATAAACTAGAAAGTTGTTATTTAAATAGATAAGAAAGCTCTACTACAGCAAGTTTAGGGACAGGTGAAAGGGGTTCTTTCTAGATGTGTTAATTTTCTCATGCCAATCAATTTTCCAGATAGGGATGTCAAGAAGGTAGTTGGATAGATGAGTCTGGACTTACGGGGAGAGGTCCAGCTGGGATATGTAAGTCTGAGACACATTGGTGCATATAGTCAGTCTTTGAAACCATGATACATGGTGAGATATTTACCAAAGGAATGATTATAGGTAGAAAAGGAATGAGGCCTGGAGTATGATCTGTGAGACACTACAGTGCTATAGATTGAAGAGAGAGAGAAAAAGGAGGAATTGGCAATAACATATTTTCTTCTATAATAGTTAAATTTTTACCAATTCTTTAAATACAATGCTTTTCACTTATTAAAAAAGTAATTGTTCATTGTAGATACTTTTGGAAAGAATTAAAAAGAAGAAAATAAATATTTTATGCAATCCAACCATATATCTATTGCTATTATTTTAGTTTTTAGCACTTAGGTTTATTTTTTTCTGTGCATTTTTATAAACTGGTTTTCCAAACAAAAAATACAGTATAGACATATTGATCATGATTTTCTTGCATAAGAATATACCATGTTTTCTTTTCACTAAGTATTCTTCATGATTTTTAAAGGTAGTGCAGCATTATATCATGTAGTATGGTTTATACATAGCCAATATTCTATTATTAGGCATTTAGCATATTTCCAGTTTTTAGCATTTATTTTTTTAGAAAATATTTCAATTAATATCTAAATATGAAAAGGTGGTTTTTCATTGACATATTCTTAAAGATTTAGACTATTGGCCCACTGGAGTATGTCAGAGGGGAAACACTCTGACAATGATAGGTCTACAAACCATGCCATACAAAGAGAAGGCTTAGAAAGAGTTGCTTTCATTGCAACAATCAGAAGGGAAATATCCAGCAGCAAGAGGTAGTTCATAGGAGGGAAGAGGAGTTCTGTGACAGGAAGAGGTCTTATTCATAGAAAAGATCTGGATAGAATTGCAGCAGTTGTTTGTATGTGTGGCAAGCTTTTTTAAAACAGGAAACTTTCATAGAATTGTAGGTCACATAATGGTCTTCCATGTAGCTTATAAGTGCAAATATAAACATTGTATGCGTTCTAGAATCAAACACAATCCCATTTGTATATATATGTCTGTGTTGTCATTGAGGAACTTTAGTGTCTATATTATACTAATAGTTTACCGAAACAAATTTGAAATATATTTTTAGAATTTAAAAATATTTAAAAATCTTCTTAGAGAGGATTCTGTTTTCTGAAAAACAAATATAAGCTTTCTCTCTTTCTTAACCTTGAGCTACTTGAACCCTAGTTTTCCTGCGTGCTTGCTGTCTTAAGGAATGTGATAAATCAGTTCAAAACCTTTTTTTTCTCAAGACTTTTGTGATTTCCAGCAAAAAGGGTCAATGTAGATGGCATCTTACCTAATGCTAGTGTTGCTTAGGAACTAAATTGATAATTAGAACTAGACTCTCAGTTTAGATTTACAAAAGGCCAAATAACTTGAATATCATTACTACTTACAGAATCATCTATATCTCCTTCTTTGTCAAGCATTGTACCCACTAGACCATTAACAAGTGAGATTAAATGTTCTGTGCACTTTTATATAGCCTCTGAATTTTTCTTATTAAGAATACACTGCTTGAAAAATAAAGAGAAAAATAAAGCTTTATTATTATTATTATTTTTTACATTGTAATGGGAAAAGGGCTCAAATGAAGAGTTTAACAGATGTACCTGATGGGACCCTTTTTTATTGCATATATACAGAACTAATCATGCTGCTATTTATCAATCAAAATCCAAATACTTTGTTCTGAAGATCAAGTCCCCTAGTTTCAAACTAACTCCTATAACTTTCCATTAGGGACTATGTACTCCAGATGAACTCAATTACTTTCTGTTCACTATTCACAGAATATACTTTTCTACTTCTGTCTGTATGATATTCTCTCCACCTAGGATTCCTGTGTCCAATACTTTTAAAGTTTAAATCCAATCCATAATTTAAGATTTAGTTAAGTTACCACCCTCTCCTTATAGGCTTCCCCGCATACCACAACTACAAGTAAAATCTCTGCCATTGAACTTTATTTCTGTTTCCCCAATAACCACCACGGTGCTGGAACATAGTTATGACTAGCTGGGATTTTGATTTGCTCTGTTACACTAGTATGCATAGCATATACAATACAATTCCTAAATATGAATCTTTCTTATGAAAATCGCTGGCATATGTGGATATATATTTATATCTCTTTTTGAGTTTTGGATTGCATATACCCAAATCATAAATGTTCCTCTTAGGAGTATTTATAAAAAGTGCAAAAAGAGTTAAATAAAATAGTAGTTAACATAGCAGTAAAATGACAGTAACATTTATTAAGGATTTAGTACAGTGCCTAGCACATAATAAATTTTTTATATGCATTATCTCTTGGATACTTCACACAAACCCTGATAGGCAAAGTACTATTACTCTCCTCGTTTTACAGATGAAAAAGCTAGAACCTGGGGAGATTTTGTAACTTTCCTAAATTCCCACAGATTGTCAAAGGCCCCAAGCATTTTAACTACTTTACTATACTGGAAAAAAAGGAAGTCAAATAGAAGGCATGGCAAGAATATACAGTTTTAAAATTAATCCTTAGGATACCAAAAGGAACATGGAGAAATTATACTTGGGTTTTAGGATGCCTTCTCATGTGTATTAAGAAGGAGGATACTGCTGTGTGAGAAAGAAATATTGATGTGTATGCTTTATGACTTTATTACAAGAAGAAGTCCTCACCATGAGAGAGGGTTAGAGTAATATGTCTTTAGTTGTCCTAGATATTAATGGGCAAAAACTATTTATAAGAGCTTTCATAAAATAAGTTGATTCCTTTATGTCTGTAAAGCTGTTTTCCCATGAAACATTAAAATTTTAAATAATGAATTATCCTACTGTGAGGTTCTGCAGAAACCCAATTCTTGGAGTTACATTTCTAAGTGTGTGTGTTTTAAAAAGCTACTAGCAAAACTGCATATACATCATTCCATTGTGGTATTTTAATTATTTTTTTACTCATCCTGCTTTCTGTGTTCCAACTAGAATCACTTCTGTAAAACATTTATTAAAGAGAAGTACCTGAACCAGTTTGATCTGACGTTTGCAGACATTATCTTAGAACTGTTCTTTCCTTAGTGGATAGTGACTTAGTGAGGATTTATCAGTCTAATAGCTATATGCCTGTTAGCATGCATTTCTGGACGGAAGGGAGGGATAGAGGGAAGAAAGAATGTACTTTGAATACTCTGAAGATGTCTAGACAAGGGATTATAGTAACCATTATGTTTTTTGCCTCTTAAATGAAAGAATGTTGTTATGCCATACTGCTACGTGTACACATACTGCATTGTGAACCTATTTCCAATAGATTAGAAGAAAGTTACAGCAGGTTTGAGGCTTCTCTTTTGCAAATAATTTTTATAGCATTATGGTCTCAGAAGGAACTATTGAAGAGAATAATCATTTACATTCCTCTAACTAAATTCCCTGATCTGTTCCTCCAATATCTAATAGGCTGTCATTTGATATCAGCACTTAAGTAATGTCACAATAGGTGGTGCCATAGCTCTGTACTGCCTTACATTCTGGGAAAATATAAAGCGGTGTTTGGCCAGCTGAATAAAAAGGAGAAAAGAGTATTAAAAGTCTTCTGAACCCTGATTTTAAGAAATTCATGAACTGAAAATTTTTCAAAGGACTGCATTCTTTCATTCTCTTTTAGTAAAATGTCTCAACTTTCTTCTTGATTCTGCTGACAGACAGAATAGCAGTATGCTGGGGCCTGAATGGCAAATTATATTATTTGTAACATTAATGTCAGCCTGCATGGAAATTAATTACTATATTTGTATTAAAGTACTGGTTGTGTTGGAATCGTTGCCTTTTTAAACTCCTTCCTCCACTTTGGTCATTTCTACTGATGATTTGCAGTAAAATAGCTGACAACTGCCTGTGATTAGTTTAGCCAGATGCTACTTGCTCTAGTAAATTCATTTTAAGCATTTGACAAGACTGCAAAGATTAGTGCCAGCTGAACTAAAAATATTTTTACAGATGAAAGAGGTGTGAAAAGTCAGTTATATTCCAGGTATATGATGACTATGTAAATTAACTGACAACATATCTTCTTTGGTGTTTATTTGTGAATCATTTGTCTACTTTATAGAACAATTGGTGGAGTTATCCTTCACAGGTATGTTCAGAAGATGTCATCAGATGGAGTGCTTTCAAGTTTCTGTATGTTATTATGTTATTCTATGAATTGCCTGTGCTCCAAGACTTGTGGAGTTGTAGGGTAAAATTGGGAACCTCTGGATTACTTATAATACCCAATACAATGTAAATATTATGTAAACAGTTGTTATACTTTATTGCTTAGGGAATAATGACAAGAAAAAAAGGCCTGTACATGTTTAATACATATGCAACCATCCATCTTTTTTGCGGAAATATTTTCAATTCATGATTGGTTTAACCCATGGATGCAGAACCCACAGATACAGAGGGCTGACTATATAGTTATCTCAATAGTCTTTGAGCATTTTCCTGGCTCCTTCACCCAGCTGGGTGTGACTCTGTTTATCAGAATTCTATGTCATATACTCTTAGTGCTAGAATAAGCTTGAGATGCTATCTTTTCTAACGTCGTTTTACCAATGAAGAAAGAAGTCTTACAATTTTAGTTATTTGTCAAATACAATATAGCAAAAAGGTGGTTATATGGGATTAGAACCCAGTTCTCTTCCCATTCCAGTATTCTAGCCACTTGACTATGCTTCCTCCAAACTTTCTAGATTTTCTGCATTTGAATTTCTTTATACTTTGCTGGCTTTCAGTTTCTCACCAGACTTACTGGCTTATCTGACTTCTTTATTATACTCAGAACAAAGCACCTATATGAAAGTCTTCAGTCATATTCCATTCCCCTTTCTTTTTTCCTTCCTTTATCCGTCTCCCCGCCATAATTTTACTGTAGTTTCAAACACTGTATAGAATCTATACTTTTCCCTTGCAATTTTGTTTCAAATTTGCACTTTTGTTTCAAATTTGCTTATTTTTTCTACATTCCTTTTGTGTGATCATTCTCACAAGCCTACTTAAAGAAAAGAAAAAAAATCAACCTGCTAATTGGCTTTTCTTCCTGGTCTATTGAATAAAGCACAAGATTGGGAATAAGAAAACCTTGAGGCATTTTCTTGCCTTGACCAGTGACCTAAACACTCTGTGCTCTAGAATTCTACCAATAAACTGGTATTTCTCTGTACTGCAAAATTAACTTAAAGTCTGGATATGTTTAAGGCTTTCTCAGAGAATGATCCATAGAATATATGATAGTATTACTCTTTTAAGATATGGAAAACAAAGATTGTTATTTGATATCAATAGTTATTATTATTAATTTTAAAGATTAGTGTACTTCTAGCTTTCCAGGACAATGATTAAGCAATCCTATACCTGTAACAGGTTTATATTTTTGTTTGCTCTTATTTCACCACTGCTACAGTCTGTATGTTTCCCAAAATTCATGTGTTGAAACTTAATCGATAATGTGATAGTATTAAGAGGTGGAGTTTTTAGGAGGTGATTAGATCCATGGGGTCAAAATTATCATGGATGTGATTAAGGCTCTTATAGAAAGGTCTGAGGGAGTGAGTTCATTTTCTTCCACTCTTCTACTATGTGAGGACAAAGCATTTGTTTTCTCTGGAGGACATAGCATCAAGATGCCTTCTTGGAAGCAAAGAGTAGCCCTCTCCAGAAACACAACCTGCCAGTGCTTTGGCCTTAGATTTCCCAGTCTCCAAAATGGTGAGAAATAAATTTCTATTGTTTATAAATTACCCAGTCTGTGGTATTCTGTTATAGCAGTGCAGACAGACTAAGACAACCACCCTATACTTTAGATTAAACCAGCCTTTACTATACACCATGTAGAATGATATTAGGTGTGATGATGGGGTTGCTAATGTGTATGTGTTAAATGTTCATTCAACCAAAGAACATTGTTGGTTCTCTTGTGATCCTACACTCAGGATGTATGTTTTAACAAAGGACTTCTCTACCACATCCTCATCTAGTCCTATTTTAGTTAATGTGACAGTGGTAGTTATTTTTGTTTTGTTTTTTTTTTACAAGATGATGTATATAAATAGGTAACTAACTATTTTAGCATTTTATGTGTTTTACTGATTATAGCCAATAATGTGTTATAAATTTAGTTTTTAAAACAAGATCATGATGTGTTAGTATGTCATATTCTCTAGGATAGTTAGGAAAAGTTTATAAGCACCATTTTAAGGCCTCAGTCAACCATTTGCTTAGCCTCTCACTATTTACTGTCATTTTTCAGTATCCTTAACAATAAAAATGGAGTCTGAAATACATGAGACATCCTGGGAGTTCAGTGAAAGTAGGGACAGCTTCTAGTTAGGGACCTAGGGAAAGCTTCAGAAAGGTGGTAGAATCCCTTGATGAGATCCCTTCTTGGGATTCCAAGATGGTTAAGATCTTAGTATGACCTGTGGGGGTTAGGGATGATAGTGGGGAGAGAAAAGGTTTGAATTCTAGATAGAAAAAACACATTAAACCAAGATACAAGATAAAGAAAGTGCAGACTACATTTGACGAGCAATAAGTAGTCCATCTTGGCTGAAACATAGGATATGTATATGATATTGAGAGAAATTCTGCTGAGAAGCAAGTTAGAGAACATATCATGATGGCCTTGAATGCCATGTTAAATAGTTTTCTTTTTTTTTATATGGCAGAGGGAAGGCCATTGAATAATTTTGAGTAGCAGAGGCATATTATCAAAGGTGGTTTTGAGAAGATTGATCTGACAGATATTAATAAAATGGATGGAGGACAAACTGAAGGAGTAACTAAGTATTAGGTTATTATAATAGTCCAAGAAAGAAGAAACTAAACCAAAATTGATGCAACTGACATTAGAAAGAACGACTTAACATACTCGATATCTTTATGTGGCCAGAAATTGACCAGAGACAATTCTGAACCTGAATTACTTGCTGAATAGGGATGCATGGTTTTTCGTTTGTTTGTTTTTGTTTGTTTGTTTTTTATGTTTTTATTTTTATTTTTTCCTTTTCTTAGAGACAGGATCTTGCTCTATTGCCCAGGCTGGAGTACAGTGGCACAATCACAGCTCACTGCAACTTTGACCTCCTGGTTTTAATAGATCTTCCCACCTCAGCCTACTACAACCCTGGGATTACAGTCACAAACCCCCTACAATTTTTCCTTTTTTTTTTTTTAAAGGAGAAGATTGGTGAGTTCAGAGAAAGAATTCTGTCTTGGGGAGATATTATTCTTGAACTTCTCTAGTTTCAAGTATACATTGAATATATTGCTTGAATTGCTCAATAGGAGATGAACATATGGTGTTTTAATTAGAAGAGTGGTGGATATCAATAATGACCTATTTTTGCAATTATCCTCACAAAAATAATAATTAAAATGATGAGATTAAAATAGATCACTAGGGAGAAAGTGTAAGAAGGAAAGAAGGGCAAGGAAAGAACTTTGGTGAATACTTCATTTGAATACAGAAATAACAGTTGCCAGAGAAGGAAAAGTCAGAGAAGCTGAATGGGAGAAGCATGCTAGAACAGTGTTTAGAAAACCTATGGAAGAGAAAAGTTTCAGAAGAAAGAGTTAATCAATGATCTTTTTTTTTTTTTTTTTTGTGAATTTGTTTTAATTAGGGTATAGGACATCCATTGGGAAATGTCACCTTGGGATATGTCTCTCCCCTCAGGGAATGTCTATTCTAATCTTCCTGGGATAGTTTTTGAAAGTTTTACTTTCTCTTGGAGCTGCTCTTGCTGCCAGCTCAGGTCCACTGTTGACTGGCTCCTCCTTGGGAGAGAATTTTCTGTTTTTCTTGGAGCCATTAAACTAGTGGGTTGAGGATTTAAAAAGTAAATCATTTGATTGGTTGGTCTAGGTCATATTGCTGATGCTGCAAGAATAATTTCAGCAGAGTAAAAAGGACAAAGATCAGATTGTAAGGGGCTAAGTAGGTCCTACGTCAAGTTTGTATAGACTGCAATCTTCTCAAAAGGTGATCTTTGCCTATTTTCTCTTGTAATATTAAACCAGGCCTTTCCTAAATTTTAATATCACACGCAAGAAACAATTTTATCATTTTGTAGCAGATTTTTAAGCTATAATTTCAGATTTTGAACCGATCAGCATGACAGATTCTCTTTACAACCATTTTTGTTCTGGACAAAATTCAAGCTGGATATTACCGATTACTCTGAAATGCAAATAGTGCTATTTTGTTTTACAACTATAATTTGAAAAGCCATGTACTCATTAAGATAAATATGTGCTGCGTGAACAACCAAAAAATGAGAAGGAAAATGGACATTATTTGTATTTTGTAGGCTCCCTGATATGGAACTGAATGCACTAAACTTCAAATACTAATGAGCAGCAAAATGCAATTTGCCAATGTGCAATTTACTTCTGGCTGGCTTCTGTTGATTTTTAGTGCCATAACCCCATACCAGGTGAAACTTCCCATTTTTAGAGGTTTTATTTGACCAATATTTCTAATTGTGACCAAATAATGACATGATTATCATGAAAAAAGTATTATATTGGAGTAAATCAAGCCTCCATGAAACTCTGATTATGGTTTCCCTGTTGAAATGTCTGCCACTAGGGCCATAAGCTTTCATTTTCCTCTTTTCCCTTCTGTTCTTCTTGCCTTTTTCCCATCATTGACATGCAAGGGCCTCCCTCTCAGTTTTCAATTTGGAAACCAGCTAGTAACTTGTCTTGTTGCAAATAGTGTATTATATCACATATGACTGTGTTGTCACCTCTTCCTTCTTTTCCTTCATTTTAATTCTAATACCACCATGTCATATACATATATACACACATACGTATACATGCATGCATGCCTATACTCTTACATATATGCATGCATGCATGCATATCCCACAGTCACACAGTGGTTGTTGGGGGGGAAAGGTTTGTAAAGCATAAAGTTTGGCTGTTTAGCTCATCGTTTATTGAGGCAGATTTGGTCCCTTAGTTTCAGGTGAAAAAAAAAATCCCTACTCCACAATCAGAAGCTGAAATCCTAAATCCAACTAGTTCATTTTACAAACATGCCTCTGGTATCTGGGGAGATTGGGTTAAAGCATATATGGCTCAGTGAGACCAATCGTTATGATTGGCAAATGAACTCAAAACACTATCTTAGTAATGTTAGGGCAGTCAGGAATTTTGTTTGCACAGTATCCAAACTAAGAATGAGTAGCAGATTGGAAAATGGTAGAAAACTTTGAAGTCGTGATTCTCACATGATTTGGGCTAATACTTGTTTCATAGAATCATGAAATCTTGTTTGTGGTAAGGGACCTTAGAGGATCATCCAATTTAATCTCTTTTTTTAATGCAGCAGTACTTTCTGTAGCACCCCTGAGAGGTGAATGTCCAATGACTTGGAATTCCTTTCAGGCTCCTCCTGTTTTACCTTTACAGAATACAATTGAACAATGCCTTATACATTATAGGTTTAAAAGTCAATTGTAAAGTGTAGGCTCCCATCATAGATTATCAATGACAGACTTAGATGTGTAATTGTATTTTGCTGTGTGTGCATATTGACTCTGGTCAACTAGAAGCCTTCATTCTTCTTTTTTTTTTCTTTTTCTAACACAAACTACAATCAAGTTAGATTGTTCCAAATCCTGAACCTATATAATTGATTTTTTTAAAAACTAACTGTAAGATTTGTGTTTATCTCTGTTAAATTTAATTTTGTTTGGTTTTGGTTCAACATTGTTACTCATTACATAATTTTGAATCCTGATTCTGTTGTCTAGCATATTAGCAATCCCTTGGGTGATGTTTCATTTGCAAATTTAGCAAGTATGCATTTAAACAGCTTCTTCTCAGTCACTGATTTGTTGAAAAAGGAACAAGAAGAAATGCCCATGACTAACTGCCAGAAACCTCCTATTGGTTGACATCAATCTAATAATTAATAACCTTTGAATTCAATTTTTAAACCAAATTAAAATCAACCCAACTGTAGATTGTTTATTATCTAGCCCTTATGCCCATTCCTTTTCCCAATGTATCAAGAGAGAATTTGCCCCAAATCATCATAAAATAAACATATTTTATGCATTTACCTCCCAATGGATTTTCTCTAAAAAAAAGTTGCCAGTAGTTTGGCATCAATTATTTTGTATAATGCATGCTACTTCTTGATTTTTTTTAGCATGATGTTTTATAAATTAATGAAAACCTTGGGTGTACCCAAGCATGGAACAGGGTTGAGGATGCTTCCTTTTCTTTAACACAATTGAGAAAGGTTGAGATTTTTATCAAGACACTTGCTAAGGAATAAACAGGAAAGGTATAAGAAAGCTAAACAATTGACTTGCAAAGCACAGGATTCTAATCTTCCTCTAGCTAATGCAGCCTACAGGGCCCAGCCCATTCCATATGGAGACCTATGGAAAGTGAGAGGCTTTGCCTCGACTCCTCATTTCCACCATTTTCGTCTGCTTCCTTGTTTTGATTGTCATTTTTTACTCATCAGCCATGATAATCATTTTGGATCTTATGGCCCTTGAATATGCAAAGAGAGGCTATATCCTTTTGTCTGTTTCTGTAAGGACCACTCTCCCAATTCCAGTTTCTAAAATGAAAGATAAGCCTTTTCTCAAGATAATTGTGGTCAGAAATGACTTTGTCCTGTCTGTGAGATCCCACTGTATGCACATGCTTGTGACCTTTTCCCATACAGATACAGTAGAATAGTAACTTAATAAAACCTGATAGCATGGAATTCACATAGTAAGAATTATCAATCTGCAATAATGGAGAGTATGGTCATAAATTGCCACTTATTTGGAAGAAGTGATGAGACTGTATCAGAGGAAGGGGTGGGGTTTGAAGACTAGTTAAATAGCTATTATTATCTTCCATGTGAGACATGGAAGACAAACTTCTTAACTAGTTTGTAGCAATATGAATCAAGTATAGACAGCCCAGTGGTAAACCAGGCAATTGACAAAAGACAAAAGACAAGTGAGTAAAAAGAATCAAATATGGTTGGACGTGGTGGCTTATGCCTGTAATCCCAGTGTTTTGAGAGGCTGAATTGGGAGGATCCCTTAAGGCCAGGAGTTCAAGACTAGCCTAGGAAACATAGACACTATCTCTACCAAAAAAAAAAAAAATTTTGTTAATTAACTGGGCATGGTGGAGCACGCCTGTAATCCCAGCTATTTGGGAGACTGAGGCAGGAAGATTACTTGAGCCCAGGAGTCCAAGGTTGAAGTACGCACTTCAGCCAGGGGACAGAGCAAGATCCTGACTCAGTAAAAATAAAATAAAATTTAAAAGACTTATAAGTAAGGGTTTTTGAGCCAAGATGGATGAAAGCATACTTTTTTGGGAAACAAGGAAGCTAGAAATGATATCTACTAAAGTAGGAGGGCAACATGAACATGATGATGGGTTTACAATAGTGCTGTCATACTCTGGATAGAGATTTTAAATGTTCAGTTAGAAGTTCCTACCTAGGGGGATATTTGGAAGTTGCCAAAAAAGATAGTAGGTGAATTCCAAGGGGTCTGTGGAGAGAAGTGGGAGGTTGCAGATAAAATCTTAGAGAATAATGTTTATATTTAGTATGGGGATTGAAAAGAACTTGCAAAGAGAGTCTTATGAAAGAGAAGGAGGAAAACCAAAACTGGTGCTATGTCTCAGAAGCCAAGGGAAGAAAGCATTTTTTCTGATACTAGGAAGTAAAAGAGCACCATCAACTTCCACACAAAAGTTGAAAAGAATAAACTGCTATTAGGCCTTGAAGTTTGGTCATGACATATTTATTGGAGACCTTCCACAAAAGAGGTTCAGGAGACTGGGAAAGGCAGATTGTAAGGGCTCTGAGCAGCATTGGAGGAAGCAGAAGCAATAGACTGTCCACTGTGAATAGCTGTGAAGGTGAGAAAATGACTTTCCTGTTGTTTCTTCCTATTTAACCAATAATTCTGTGGAAGGAAAAAAAGGGGAGTTAGATAAACTTAGTTGTTGAAAAATTACTGGAAGTTTGTTATATTGTCTTAATTGATTTTAACTTCAGACTGTTCAATAATGAGTACATAGTTTAACCACCATAGTAGTGAAATTAATTGAGTTCTTTGCGCTGCATAACTTTAATAACAGACAGATGTTAGTTTTCCAGTAAAAGCAGCAAAGGTTGTTCTCTAAATTACTTTGGATTTACAATGCTACAGAGCATTTTAATTACATTCATATGTGCATACTTTAAAAAAATAATTTCAAAACAGTTTATTATAATAGAAGTACATTTATGCCACATCATGAAACATGGAAATCATTATCTCAGTTGAGTAGTGTAAAATGTTCATAACTTTTGCATTTCGCATTTCTTGATTTAAAACTGCCACCATCATTTACATTCGCTAGTGATTCAATTGTGAATTTCATGGATATATATGAGTATGTGTGGACAGGGTACCAGTGGAAAATGAATAAATGAAGAAAGGTAAATAACAGCCAGAGGAGTTGGCAAGATTACTTTTTCTTCATTGTTCTAATACAGCTATTTTAGCTGAAAATAAGGAGGAAGGAGTACACAGGAATTTAAAATTAGGTAGATATACAAAAAGAAAAACTGAACAAATAATTCAGGGATATAAGCAAGTTTAAAAGATGAATGAAAACATTATCCCGACTGTTGAGGAGGGGAAGTTATGGGAAAGATTGACTGCCAAAAAGCTATATGTGAACCCAGGGTAACCAATAACTGGGTCGAGTAGAGGTCTTGTAGCAGTAATATATAGAACAACAGAGGAAAGACGTGGCCCCATGAGTCACCAGAGAAAAGGCTCTGAGAAACAAGGCCCAAAAGAGGTTGGTCTATGAAACTTTTGTCAGGACTCTCCCTCTTTCTCTCTCTCCCTTCCTCCCTCCCACGCTAAGTAATGGCTGGGCACTACAAAAGTACTATATATCCCCATGTTTATCTCAGGAATATGGATAGTGAATTACAAATGCCACTTAAAACTACCTCTTGCCATTAATGGATAAATAAAATCATTTTGTTTCTTAAAAATTGCCAAACCGGCCGGGCTCGGTGGCTCAGTCTGTAATCCCAGCTCTGGGAGGCTGAGGCGAGTGGATTGCCTGAGCTCACAAGTTCAAGACCCGCCCAGGCAACTTGGCGAGACCTCATCTCTACAATAAATCAAAAACTAGCCGGGCGTGGTAGCGTGTGCCTGTAGTTCCAGCCACTTGGAAGGCTGAGGCGGAAGGATCACCGGAGCCCAGCAGGTC